>NC_133666.1:212280895-212580895 GCF_037893015.1 Macrotis lagotis
AATAATAAAATATAGAGAAAAAGAGAAAAGAGGTAGGGGGAATAAGAAAGGAAACACAGTGGATCTTTTAAAATACTCTGGAAGCTTATTTGTTTCTTCATCAATCATATGGAAAGTTCTTTGATAAACAGGCAAGATTAAAGGTATATTCCAATCTTAAAGGAAAAGTTGTGTTTCCTTAGGAACGAGATTATGAATAATGACTAAGTGTCTAAGATACTTCCCCCAAAGTCTGTTTATATCTAAATATATTTGAAATATTATACATTTGCAGATACACATATTTATCTATCTATGCACACACATACACACACACACACAGACACAACAGAACTGTGATTTCATTGTTGTAGACAGCTAGGAGATGAGGAGAAGAGGAGACTATTCAGTCATGCAAAATGTTTTTAGTCTTTCAAAGTTTGCTGTAGCATTGACAGGTTGTGACTTGCCCATGTGCACATAGTAAGCATTTTTCTGAGACAAGACTTGAACCTTAGTCTTCGCAACTCTCAGGTCAATTCTCTGTCCACTCTAATATGGGTCTTTCTTTAGCATTAAACATTAATAAAAAAATAAAAACATATTTATTAAAATTCAAATGTAATTATTCTGAAAAAAACAGGTTAAGTTAGAGGATAAGAAAGAAGATGAAAAATTTTATGGAGATGTTGAAGGAAAATTGACAATACTTTAAAGAGCTCTAAAATTTGAGAGAATTATTTCATTGTGATGCCTAATTTCAATTTTAAACATTTATTTTTGTTCAATCTACTCTTAACCTCTTAACCCTGAAAATAAAGGAGTAGTGATATTCTTTGTTGCTATTGTGGTGTCTGTTATCACAATTTTAGTCCCACTGATCTTATCAGTCAAAGAAGGTCAGTTGGAGGTGGGAATTATTTTTGTCACATACAAAGAAAAAGAAAAAGAAAAAAAAAGGAACAGTGATATTTGTTACCTCAACTTTAAAAGAGATAGGAAAAAGAAAGGTAAAGGATCTAAGTATAATAGAATATATTTTTATGAGTGAGAGACAGACTAAGACAGGAGAGACAGACAGACAGACAATCAGAGACAGAGAAAGAGGCAAAGATAGAGATTTTATCGAATCAGAATTAGCTAAACAGTGAAAAGGAGAGTCAGTGAAAAGGAGACAGATTAAAACTCTTCACTTATCATGTCTTGATCCTGTCTTTTGATTCCTTTTTGGAAGGAAGGGAATACCTGGAATTGTGAAATATATAGGGAAAGGTATGTATATTCTATTGTTTAAATGTAAACAGTCTAAGAGTTCTAATGATGGAGAAAAATAGGCAATTTGAATCCTACTCATAAACACATAATTGTAATGTTCATTAATTATGTATGTCAATACTTCAAGGATGTGTGGTTTTTATGCATTAGGGTAATACTTCCACTGATGGAGAGCACAATTTCTCTAAAGTGTAGTAGATGACCTTCCAGAATTGCTGTGGATGAGAAGTTCATCCCCTGTAACCATCCTGGTTATGACCCTCTTTGAAATTAGCAAGGCTGGTTTTTGGACAGACATATCTGTTGCAGTCCTTTGCTTAACCTTGAAAGGAAATATTTTTCCATTTGGTAGGAAGTGTATTTTGAGATTGTTGGCATATTTTTTTTGAGAATCCAGGACCACTTCTGTAAGGCATATAACAGAAAGATTTTAGTAAAGAAGGCAAGTATTTATAAAAATATATGTCTGAGATAAAACACTCCAAGAATACACTCTATTTCTAAGATAAAACACTCTAAAGAATACACTCCCAATTTTTTAAAAGTTCTTTACTCCTTTTTTTTTAAGGATTTGGCAAGGCAAATGGGGTTAAGTGGCAATTGGCTTGCCCAAGGTCACATAGATAGGTTATTATTAAGTGTCTTAGGCCAGATTTGAACTCAGACTCCTGACTCCAGGGCTGGTACCCTATCCACTGAATCACCTAGCCACCCCAAAGTTCTTTACTCTTAAACAATAAATTTACAGTCTTTAGAGTAAAGCTAAAGGCTATGAGTTCATCCTATTCTTTGATCTAGTTGTGTGATTTCTTCACTGTAAGGAGCTTCTGATAATGATTTGGTAAAAGTTACCTTCAACAATGCAGACTGGCAATAATTCTGTCACTTATAGCCTTAGGTAGAGAGGTATAATGCATAGAAATAAGGACTGGAAGTCAAGAAAATCTTGGATCCAAATCCTGTCTCAGAAAAAATACATAATTCTTGTGTGAGCCTGGGAGAATCAAATTCAGTGTCCAAGGAGAAGAAACAAGTGATCAAAATTTGTGCAATACAAAACAAAAACAATCCAATCTTGCAGCTATTTTTCTATAGATATGAATCTCAGGCTTGTTAGTGAGTAATCTGCTCAAAAGCAAGGAGTTTTTTTTTAAACAACCTTATGTGTCTATGCACATAAATAATTTGTTATTTAATTGCACCTCTCATACCTTTGACCCTAACACAAGTTCAAAAATTGAGTAACTGAGTCTTGGGTTTGATTCTTTTCTTAATATGAATAAAGTAGTACTTCCAGGTATAAACTGAATCAGTTCTATCCCACCTTTTACTTTAAATATGGACTACTAAAATATGTAGTAAAAAAATTGAAATTTATAAGATCCACTACTAATAGCCATTAAAGAAATTCAAAATCTCCTACACATAAATTTGTGAATTTAAATCTGCTAATGATCTTAGAGCTCATTTTTTCTAATTTCTAAACTTTATTATAGAAAATTTGAAAAATTGAGGTCTAGATTGTTAAATGACTTGCATAAGATTGGATGTGGAATAAGTGGTAGAGTTAGATTTTGAACCCAGCTTCTATAATTCTAAATCTAATATTTCCACCCATCATACAACAAAGCTATTCAGCTGTAATTCACTGTTTTTTAGAAAGTATAGAAAGCAAAGACCAGAAAAGTTCCATTCACACCTGAAAAATGGTATTTTGTCACTAAGCATACTTATTCCTTAGTGTGTATTCAGAATCAGAACTACTTCCTTTACTGACAAAAATAAATTTACATTATTGTCATCCTTGCTGAGAAGGCAAACTGAATTCTATTCTACTGAATACAGGAGGAGAAGAGCTGCCAGTAAAATCCTGATCTTGGGATTTTCATTGCTGGTGATGATGTATGAAGCAGAAAGCACACAGTTTGACTGTCTAGTAAGTTATTGAGATTACAATTGCTGACTTTTAAAAAATTCTTGCATTTTCTTGTTAACTGAGTGGGTTTGATAGGGAAATAAATAATGAGGAAGAAATATGGAACACTGGGATGTCACTTTCAAAATGTCACACTTGAGATTTACAGAATTTTAAATAAAAGAACAAAGGTTATGAATAAATGTAAAAAAAGAAAAGAAAAAAAGCCCACCACAGCACTTCTGAATAAAATAGGTAAGTATTCTCTTTAACATTGCCACTGAAATATTTTTAATATTTTAAAAAGGGAAACAAGACTCCAAATAGTGTAACACATGTTAACAATTTTTCTCAACCATGAGATTGTATAGAAAACCTTAATTATACAATAATAATGACAAAATGTGCTTTTTATGTATAAATAATTATATAAATTGTGATATACTGGATAGAAGAAAAGCCTTGGTATTAGGAATAGCTAGGTCTAAGTTTTCTCTCTGACACATGCTGGCTAAATGAGTGTGGCTGTCTGACCTGCAGGCAACTTTCTAAGACCAAAAGTTACAGAAGAGTTATTGATTTACTTGTGTTACTGAAAGAAGTTTCCTCACCATATGATAAAATCACAAGCCTGAAATGAAGGAGAGAGGATGAGGAGGAGGACAAGAAGGAAGAAAAAAAAGAGGGGGGGGAGAGGAGAGGAAAGAAAAAGGAAGAAGAAAAGGAGGAGAAAAGTTGAATGCTATCAGATACTCTCTTTAAAATATCAAGCTAAGGACTTCCAGGGTAAAAACCATGACTATGTAAAGTTAGCTGGCTCCTAGAGCATTCCCTACAAATTGCTAAATGAAGCTTCTACAAAGACATTAAAATTATAAATCCCACCAAAAAAAGACACAATTGAAAAAAAGTTTTCAACTATAGACATCATGAAGGATCTTCAGTGAGGGTCTGTCTCTTTGCTGGAAAAGGAGAAATAAGCCCAGCTAGGCAGTAGAGCAAGAAAGCCAGCAGGAGACTTTCAGCCACAATGTAGTCCAGGTTCTGACAGCTTGACAACAGCATAAGTCCAAGCTACTAGATAGTAAACCAGCATGGAGGGTCCCACCTCAAATAAAGTCTGAACCCAGGGAACATAGGGACAAAAGACAGGGCTGGATTGGGAACTACAGTTTATTCAGAACCTAGACATAAAGGAAGAAACAAATCACTACAAAGGAAAAACCTGAACTGCATAGGCAACAACTTGGCCAAAAATAAGCAATGGATCAGACCCCAGCCCCAGTCCAAAAACTTGTCTATACTTCCTATGTCCAAGGAGCAGAGTTAATTTAATCAAAATGATCAAAACAACTAAAAGAGTGCTAACCATAGAAAGCTACTATGAAAATAAAGATGATAACAATGCTACCTCAGAAGAAAAAGGCAGTGAAAATTATATACATGGGAAGTCTCTAATTAGTCTATGAATTGGACTTAAATCCAAAAGCTCATAGAAGAGTTTTTAAAAGAATTTAAAAATCAAAGAAGAAAGGCAAAAGAAAAATGAAAAAAAAAAAGAAATGAGAATCATTCAAGAAAATTATGAAAAATTGATCAAAGAAATCAACTCCTTTAAAAGTAAAAATAATCAACTGGGAAAAAATGTAATTCTTCAAAAAATAAAATCAACTAACTGGAAAAGGAATGCAACTCATCTAAAACTCAAATTGAAAATTAGAAAAAGAATGCAATTAATCTAAAACTCAAATCAATAAACTGGAAAGGAAATGAAATTCAGCAAAAAAGTAAAATTAACAATTGATAAAGGAAACATATAAAAACTGAAGAAAATAAAACCCTAAAAATTAAAATTGGATGAATAGAAACCAATAAATCTGGAGACTATATGATTCTATCAAATAAAGTAAAAAGGTCTGAAAAATTGAAGAAAATATAAAGTATCTTTTAGGATAAACAAATGACCTAGGAAATAGATCCAGAAAAGATAACTTATGAATTATTGGACTACTAGAAAGCCTAGATCAAAAAAGAAAAAGAGAGAACCTAAAAAATATCTTTCAGGACATTATCAGGGAAAAACTACCCAAATCTGCAAGATCAAAAAAGACAAAATAACCATTGAGAGAATATATAAAACTCCTTCAGAAAGAGACCCCAGGATAAAAGCTCTAAAGACTATCATTGTCAAATTCCAGAATTGTCAAATAAAGTAGAAAATACTGCATGCAGCAAGAAAGAAGCAATTTAAATGCAAGGTTACACAGGACTTATCAACTTTAACACTGAATGACTAGAGATCCTGGAATACCATTTTTTAGAGGGTAACCAATAATTTACTATCCTCCAAAATTCAGCTTATTCTGTAAGCAAAAAAGATGGATGTTCTACAAAATAGAGAATTCCCAAAATTTCCAGATAAAAAGACCAAAACTGAATAAAAAATTCAATATCCAAATACTAGGCTCAAGTGATGCATAAAAAAGTAAACAAGGAGGGGAAAAAAACATACATTAGTCAAGAACATTAAAATATATACAACCTGTAACAGTTAGGTGGCCCAGTGGATAGACCACCAACCCTGGAGTCAAGAGGACCTAAGTTCAAATTTGAACACAGAAACACTTAATAATAATTGCTTAGTTGTGTAATCTTGGGCAAGTCACTTAACTCCATTGCCTTGCAAAAAACCTATATATATATATATACATATATATATATATATATATATATATATATATATATATATATATACACAACCCTATACTTGTAACTCTTGAGAGTTGAATTTTTCTTAAGATAGTTAAAGGATTGAATATAATTGAAGGGAGTGGACTTAGAAAATATAAATATGGTTTGTACTTGTCTTTCCATTGAAGAGGACCAGGATGTTATCATTATGTATGAGACAAATAGCCCAGGTAAAAAGTTGGGGTGTTTACTCAATATATATGTGTATCCTATTTCCTTTGACTTACATTAATCCTATCTTGTACACAGAATTTAGCACTTTCTATGCTGTGCTGTCCTGAGTCAGTATCTCCAAAAACTAGAGTTCTTCAAAGAGATATTCATGGTGTCTCAGTATTGATTCTTCTGACCCTCTTGTAAGCATTTGCCCTGTATGAGGTCTCCATAAAATAGTTTTTTTTGGCAAGCATACACCTAGCATTCTAACAAAATGTCCAGACCATCATAGTTGCATTCTCTGTATTAATTTTGGAATGCTAGACAGTTTAGCTCAAGAAAGGACCTCAGTGCCTGGTATCTTCTCCTGCCAGGTAATTTTTAGAATCTTCCTAAGACAATTTAAATGGAAGAAATTCAGTTTCCTGACATGGCGGTGGTAGACTATCCAGGTTTTACAGGCATATAGCAATGAGGTCAACACAATGACTGTAGACTTTCAGTTTGATAGTCAGTCTCATACCCCTTCTCTCCCATACTTTCTTTCAGAGCCTACCAAAAACTGAGCTAACTCTGGCAGTGTGTATATCAAACTCAGTGTCAATGTGTACCTCTTTGAAAAGGATACTTCCAAGGTAAGTGAACTTGTCCATAGTACTCACAACTTCTCCATTTGTTGTAATCAATGGTTCCATATATGGGTGATGTGGTGCTGACTGATGGTCACCTGTGTTTTCTTGGTGTTAATTGTTAGACCAAAATTAACACAAGCAATAGAGAATTGATCCATACTTTGTTGCATCTCAGCTTCAGAGTTTGCATTGATTGCACAATCATCTGTTTTTTTAATTTAATTTAATTTTATTTTATTTAGGTTTTTTGCAAGGCAAATGGGGTTAAGTGGTTTGCCCAAGGCCACACAGCTAGGTAATTATTAAGTGTCTGAGACCAGATTTGAACCCAGGTACTCCTGACTCCAAGGCCGGTGCTTTATCCACTACGCCACCTAGCTGCCCCCACAATCATCTGTAAATAGAAGATTGTGCACCAACATTCACTCCACTTTGGTCTCAGCTTGTAGCCTTTGCAAGTTAAAGAATTTGCCATCAGTGCAATGTGTGACCTTGAAGCCATGTTCATCCTCACTGAAGGCATTTGATAACATGGCTGAACACATCAAGCTAAAAAGTAAGTATGGTTACATCCTTGTTTTACTGCATTGATGATAGGGAAATCTCAAGAGCATTGTCCATTATCCAGAACCCAGACAAGCACACCTTCATGAAATTGATACAATACTGATGAACTTCTCCAGACAACCAAACTTTGACATAATTTCCATAAAACCCTCATGACCAATGGTATCAAAGGCCTTGGTCAGATCTACAAATGTTGTATACAGACCTCTGTTCTGTTCCTGGAAATTTTCCCAGAGCAATTCGGATAGTAAACACCATATCAACTGTTCCTCTACCCTTTCTGAAGCCACACAGGCTCTCAGGAAGGTGATCAACTTCCAGGTGAAGGATCTGTCTATTGAGAAGGACTCTGGCAAGAATCTTACCAGCAATGACTAAAAGAGAAATGCCCCTGTGAGAGTCACAGGAAAATTTATTTCCTTTATCTTTATGGAGGTGGATGATGGAGGTATCCATGAATTCTTGGAGATAAACTCTTCATGCCATATAACCTGGAAAATTTCAGTCAGTTTTTGGATGAGCAATGGACCCCCCCACCTTGTAGATCTCAGCTGGAGTAGAATCAGCATTAGGTGCTTTGCCATTTGAAAGGAGACTAATGGCATTCAAAATCTCTTATTCAGTTGGAACTTCAGTTTGGGACTGACTGACTTCAATTTGAGGTAAGCAGTCAACAATTTCTGCATTGATTGAAGATGGTCTGTTAAGAATACTGTGTAAGGGGCAGCTAGGTGGTGCAGTGGATAAAGCAAGTACCTGGGTTCAAATCCAGTCTCAGATGCTTAATAATTACCTAGCTGTGTGGCCTTGGGCAAGCCACTTAACTCCATTTGCCTTGCAAAAACCTAAAAATAAATACTATGTATTCAGCCCATCTCTGTAGGATCAAGTCTCTATAGTTAATCAATGAGGATCCAATAGCTGAGTGGTTAAGATTCACCACATACCTTTGGTACATAAATAGCTTTCAGGACATCATAAAAGTATTTTTATTTCTTTCTGTGTGCATAAAATTGAATTTCATCTGCCTTCTTACTGAGTCAAGAGTCCTGCATTTCTCTAAGCTTTGCAAAGGGTGTGAACCTACTTAGAAGGATTGGTCATAAAGAGATTAGGAAGTGATTGTATCGTAATCCATACTTTAGTTAATGAACCTTTATGCACCATGGTTGGAGAGTTATAGCAGGGAGAGTGTAGGAAACAGTATACTTGGGGAGGGGGTTAGACATGGTTCATGAAATGATTTGACTCTGAATGATGCTTTGGCTCATGAGGACTGTGTCCAGGAAGGGTACTTAAAAAGGGGATAAGTTATAAAATGATTATAATTTGATATGATTCATGACTCTTGAGAAGTGTATTCTAATAAGAAGAGGGGAGGGTACATAGTGACTGAGAGAATGATGCTTATCAATCAATCAACCTTTGTTTTTTGATTGATAATACTTTAAGCTTATCAAACAATCAAGAAATAAATTAACCTTTGATTGATGGTAATTTGATTGATAGTACTTCTATCAGGTCAGATAAAAGAAATATAATTTGGTAAAAGGTTTGAAAGTACAGTATAGGATTAAAAGAATAAAAACATAAAAAAAAAGGAGAAGGCTGGGCATTAGTGGATAAACAATGCTAGGTGAAGAGGCACCTGTGATAGTAGAGGAAAAGAAGGGAGACTGTAAACACTGAGTAAATCCTATTAATTGATTTGTCCCAGATAGGGAATATGATACATTTCCCACTTGGGTTTAAAAATCTATCCTACTCTACAGGGAAGTGGTGGGGGAGGGAAGAAGCGCCTAATAAAAGAGAAGGCAAAGGTATAAGTGAAAATAAACTGAAAGTTAAATTTAAAAGAAAAGTTAAGGGGTTAAAGGGAGTAATACTTTGGTGAGGAGGAATAAAAGGATAGGAAAGAGAAGAGTACAAATGGGGAAAGATAACATGGAGGGAAATATAGAATTAGTAATCTTAATTGTAAATGTGAATGGGATGGACTGTCCCATATAACAGAAGTGGATAGCAGAATGGATTAAAAACCAGAATCCTACAATATGTTGTTCACAAGAAACACATTTGAATTAGAGAGATACATACAGGGTAATGGTAAAAGACTGGAGCAAAATATATTATGCTTCAGCCAAAGTAAAATAATCAAGAATAGCAATTCTTTTCCCAGACAAAGCAAAAGCAAAAAAAATAGTCTCATTAAAAGAGATAAGGAAGGAAACTACATCTTTTTTTAAGTTTTTGCAAGGCAAATGGGGTTAAGTGGCTTGCCCAAGGCCACACAGCTAGGTAATTATTAGGTGTCTGAGGCCTGATTTGAACTCAGGTACTCCTGACTGGCATTCTATCCACTGTACCACCTAGCCACCCCTGAAGTTACACCTTCTTAAAAGGTACCATAGGCAATGAAGGTTTGTCATTATTAAACATGTATGCACTTAGTGGTATAGCTTAGAAGACCAAATTGTCATTATCAACAAACAAAAAAATGAATTCACCACCAATGAGGAGAAAATTAAAGACATAATTTGAAGCTAAAATTTGCCAACTAAATGCCAATAAATTTGATACCTGAGTGAAATGGATGCATAATTACAAAAAATACAAGCTGCCTAGACTAACAGAGGAAATAAAATATATAAATAATCCCATTACAGAAAAAGAAATTGAAGAAACCCTCAATAAACTCCCCAAGAAAAAAAAAGTTTCCAGGTCTTAGAATTCTACCAAAACATTTAAGGAACTATTAATTCAAATTCTACATAAACTATTAAAAGATAAGAGAAGAAGAAATTATGGGAAATTCCTTTTAAGACAACAATAGGATGCTGATACCTAAACCAGGAAGAACCAAAAAAGACAAAGAAAATTATAGACCAATATCCGTAAAGAACATTGTTGCAAAAATCTTAAATAAAATCTTAGCAAATAAATTACAGTAAGTTATTACTAGGATAATACACCATGATCAGGTAGGACTTATACCAGACAGGCAGGAATAATTCAATATTAGGAAAACACTCAACATAATTGAACATATCAATAGTAAAACCAATAGAAATCATGATTATATCCATAGATTCTGAAAAAATATTTGACAAAGTACAATGTCCATTCCTAGTAAAAACACTAGAGAATATAGGTATAAATGGAGTTTTCCCTAAAATAATAAATAGTATCTATCTAAAACCATCAACAAATATTATATTTAGTGGGAATAAACTTGGAGCATTTCCAGTAAATTCAGGGGTGAAACAAGGATGTACACTCTATTACTATTCAATATAATATTAAATTCAATATAGCATTAAAAATGTTAGCTTTAACAATTAGAGAAGAAAAAGAAATTGAAGCAATCAAAATTGGCAATGAGTAAGCAAAGCTTTCACTCTTTGCAGATATGATGGTATACTTAGAGAAACTGAGAAAAACTATTTGAAACAATTAACAAATTCAGCAAAGTAGCAAGGTATAAATAAACTCGTATAAATCATCAACATCTCTATATATGAACAACAGATCCCAAGAGCAAGAGGTAGAAAGAGAAATTTTATTTCAAGTTAACTTGGGAATCTACCTCCCAAGACAAACCCAGAAACTATATGAATGCAATTATAAAGCACTGTTCACACAAATAAAGTCAGAACTAAACAACTGGAAAAATGCCGATTCCTCATGGTTAGGTCAAACTAATATAATAATGGCCATTCTACCCGATATTAAATTGCTTATTCAGTGCCATACCAATCAAACTACCAAATAACTAGTCTATTGAGCTAGAAAAAATAACAAAGTTCATCTAGAGCAAAAAAAAAAGGTCAATAGCAAGAAAACTGATGAAAAAAAAAAGATGACCTAGTTCTACCAGATCTAAAACTATACTATAAAACAGCAGTCATCAAAACTGCGTAGTACTGGTTAAGAAATAGAACAGTGGATCAGTGAATTAGGATAGGTACAAACAAACCTATAGTTCATATACTTCAGCAAATGACTACAGTATTCTACTATTTGGTGAACCATAGACATTAGCTTTTGCGATGAGAATTCTCAATTTAATAAAATTTTTTGGGAAAACTGGAAAATAGTATAGTAAAAATTAGCCATAGACCCACATCTCACACCCTATATTAAAATAAGGCAAAATGGGTACAGGATTTAGGCATAAAGGGCAATGTAATAGACCAATTAACAGATCAAGAAATACTCTATGTTAGATCTATGAAAAAGGGAAAATGTATGACCAAACAAGAAATAGAACACACTAAAAATTGTAAAACATATAATTTTTGACTATATAAAACTAAGAACTTTTTTGTACTAATAAAAAATTCTGCCAAAATTAGAAGAAAAACAGAAAGCTGGAAAATCATAGCTAAGGGTTCTGATAAAGGTCTCATTTCTAAAATATATGGAGAAAGTATTAAATTTATAAAATTTACAAGACATTCACCAGTTGATCAATAGTCAATAAATGGGGCAGCTAGGTGGCATAGTGGATAAAGCACCAGCCTTGGAGTCAGGAGTACCTGGGTTCAAATCTGGTCTCAGACACTTAATAATTACCTAGCTGTGTGGCCTTGGGCAAGCCACTTAACCCTGTTTGCCTTGCAAAAACCTAAAAAAAAATAGTCAATAAATAAAAGCAGACAGTTTTCAAATGAAGAAATTAAAAATATAATCTTGTGAAAAAAATGCTCCAAATCATTCCTGATTAAAGAAATGTAAATTAAGATAACTATGAGGTTCCACCTCACATTATCAGATTGGCTAAGATGACAAAAAGGAAAAAATGATCAATATTGGAGAGATTTTGGGAGGACTGGACCATTAATGCTATGTTGATGGAGTTGTGAACTGACCCAATCATTTCAAAGAGCAATATGGAACTACGCACAAAGAGAAATAAAAATGATCACTCCCATTGACCCAGCAATACCAATATTAGGTCTATAGAAGAAATCATTTAAAAAAATGAAAAAAGTCCTTCATATTTCAAAATATTCATAGCAACTCTTTTTTGTCATGGCAAAGAATTGGAAATTGAAGGTATGCGCAATTGGGGAATGGCTAAACAAGTAATGGCATATAAATGTCATGAAGTACTACTGTTCTATAAGGAACCATGAAAGGTCACAGTATAAAGGATCACTGAATGAATTACAGGAACTGATGTTACGTAAAGGGAACAGAACTAAGAGAACATTGTACACATTAACAACAACATTGTGACTTGATCAACCTTGATGGATACACTTCCTCTCACCAGATCAGAGAGTTAGGTCAACCTTAGGAAACCTGCTATAGACAATGTAACCCATATCCAGAGGAAGTAAAACAAAACAAAACAAACAAACCAAAAGAAAAGAAAAAGGCCCTACAGAATCTGAATGAACATTACATTCACATTTTAAAATTTTCTCTTCTGTTTTTCTTTCCTCTCTCATAGTTTTCTTTCTTTTATCTTCTCTTAATCCTAATTCCTCATACAGAAATTACTAATCTGTAAACATGTTAAATACAAATGTGTATGTACAATAGTCACTAGACTATTCACTGATGGGGGGGTGAAAGGATTGGTGGAAGACAATTCTGTAAGTTAAAAATATACATATGCATGTGGATGAATGTTGAAAAACTTTCATATTATATATTGGAAAAATAAAATAAATTATCAATTGAAAAATGGAAAAATGGTAAAAATCACGCATGTACAAAAATATTCATAGAAGCTTTTTTGTGGCGGCAAAGAATTGGACATTGAGGGGATGCCCATCAATTGAGGAATAGCGAATCAAATTGTGGTATATGCATGTAATGGAACACTATTGTTCCATAAGAAATCATGAGAGATGGGTTTCAGAAAAGCCTGGAAAGACATATGAATTGATGCTGAGTGAAATGAACAGAACCAGAAGAATAGTATACACAATAACAATAACATGGGGTGATGATCAACCATGATGGGCTTATTCATTTCAACCATATAATAATCAAAGACAATTTTAAAAGACTTTTGCTGGAAAATGGTCATCCATATCCAGAGGAAAACTGCAGAGTTTAAATGAAGATCACAAGCTTATTATCTTCAATTTTAAAAAGTTTCCTTCTGTATTATGTCATTTTTTTCTCTAATGTTTTCTTTCTTTTGTTTGGATATGATTCTTCTCTAACAACATATTCAATATTGCAACATTGATTTATGTTTAGCATGTTTATAACTATCTGAATATATGTATATTTGAATGTATATAATTATTTGAATATATATATGATTGCTTTCTGCCAGGGCAGGGAGGAGGGAAAGGAGAGAGGGAGAAAATTGCAAAATTTAAAACCCTGCAAAAAAATGTTTGATAAAAACTACCATTGCATTAAGTTGGAAAAACAAATAAATAAAATATTTAAGAGTTTTAAAAAATATTGGTATTTAGTTTACTTTGCATATTTTGCTAATATTACATTAAAAAAACAGATTAGATAATGAACAATATCCTGACAATAATCCCTGCTGGATCTGTATATGTGTGTGTGTGTGTGTGTGTGTGTGTGTGTGTGTGTGTGTGTGTGTGTGTATCTGTTTATTTTAAAGGCAGATGTTTTCCAGCAAATCACATAACTTCTCTGCTTCTGTGTTTCATTATCTGAAAAATGAAAAGTTTGACCTGAATTACACGAAAGGTTTTTTTTTCCCTGTTCTAAGTCTATTATCAAAGTAATAATTGCTATTTTTTAAAAGGCATGTGGTAGAGGATCTTCAATGCTTTATTGACCCCTGCATGAAACACTATTTCAAAGTGACCTAAATATACACCTAGAAACTTAAAAGTAGAACCTTATGTTTTCTCTCATTAATTTCTTATCTTAAGTATTTTCCTGAATCTTAAAGCCATCTCTCTATCTATTCACTTATGACTTACACCTCCCCATATTCAGTGCTCTTTATCTTGAAGGTGTAATACCTTTACATTGGTAATGCTAATGTTCCCACTCTGAAGAGGAGTGGACAAATATGATATGAAGTGGCTGTTCCATGGAGGTAGAAAGGTAGGGCTGTTTCATTGGAATTTACTGTTATTTGTACCCAAAGTGATGTTTGATTCAACCACAATATTTTTTAAAAAGAAGGCAATTTTAGCATTTTTTGAAAGACTGATAAAAAAGGAGCAATTTATTAATGCTAAGCAATTATATATTTGGGAGATAAAGGAATGAAGGCAAGTAGAACTAATGCATAGCAGAGAATTGTTAATTTAGATGAGAGGGATTTTACTGAGCATTTCTCATCTATCTATCTATCTATCTATCTATCTATCTATCTATCTATCTATCTATCTATCTATCCTGATGATCTTCCAACAATCTGGGTAATGAAATTCATAAAGTACTGTGTATTTGTATGTGTGTGTGTGTGTGTGTGAGAGAGAGAGAGAGAGAGAGAGAGAGAGAGAGAGAGAGAGAGAGAGTCTGTATGTTCCATTTGGGTTCTTACTTTTTATATGATCACTTTATATATTATAATCCAGAGTAGCAAAATTAGTAAAATTGTAACAAAGCTACATGATAGAGGCCATATGATTAAAGTCAAGATAAGAAATTTCACAGGACATAGATTTGGTACTAGAAGAGATAGTGGAATATATCTTTTTAGACTGATTTTTAGATAGAATCTATTGATCCCTCATTTTATGGAGGAGGAAACTAAATTTCCAGAGGTTAAATAACTCACCCAAGTCACAGATACTGAGCAGCAGAGTAAGGATTTGAACCTAAATGCTCTTCCAACAAATCTTTTCCAATTTTCTGTCATTCATTCATCAAGTATTTAGTGAGTAGCTGCAAGATGTCAGCCAAAAGTTGCTTTTTTTTTTTTAACAATTGTTTATGTTCAAATTGATTTGACCTTTAATTAGATTATGTATTTTCTTGGCAAGAATATCAATTATATGCTTCCTGAAGTGATTTTGAAAATCTCTGTAGATCTTCACTGTGGCAATTGTTTTATATAAATTATTATTCCATAGGGAATGATACAAATACATGTTGTTGTCTAATATAATCTTTAACAAAAAACATCAATTAAGAGGCAGCTAGGTGGCACAGTGGATTGAGGACTGACCCTGGAGTCAGCCAAATTGGGCCTCAATCACTTAAGACTTAGCTGTGTGATGTTGGATAAGTCACTTAAGGCCATTGCCTTGCAAACACAAACAAAAACATCAAGTTGTTGTTACCTTAACTGAATGATCTTTCTTCTCATTTTTATTCTTATTTCTAATTTGGTATTGCTTTTGATCTTTTTTCTAATAAGGCAGTGTTCTAACAATACAAATGACTTATTCAGATCCTAGATCAGTAATTAAATCATTTTCTACCTTTTAAAGCATGTAGAGTTGAACTTTTTAAGTACTATTTGGTGCTTCCTTTGTGCAGTGCCTTCTCTAAGAAGGTATTCATTATATATAATCTTCAGGCTTTTGTGTCTTTCAAAACACTTTGGAATATTTCAGTTCCTACTCATGAACCATGTTTTCTAATATGTTTCTCCCTGCTTTCTTCAATAGAAAATTTTGCATTCAAGCTACTGTGTGTTTGTGTGTGTGTGTGTGTGTGTGTGTGTGTGTAGGCTTATTTTGAAAGTTTTCATCCAGCTTTTTATTTGTTTTTCTACCTCATCTTTTTCAAACTATATTTGGTCATAAATTGCAACTATTGTTATATTGGTTTTCTTGAAAATGCTTTTTGTGATCACTGTTATATAAGGTTATCAAGGATCAAATGAAATATTTCATAAGTTTATGATGTATTATAAACTCAATTCTACTTCCTTTTCTGCTTCTCCTGTGAACTTGTGAACCATCTCTTCATTTAACTGAAATTTCCATTTTTGTTTTTTGATTTCACTTACAATGAGAAATATCAAGATTGATAGTTTAGTTCCTCCAGTGGATTACCTCCTTGATAATCTGGACAAAAAATTAGTATTTAGAATATCAACATCAAAATCAGTATTTGTAACATTATAAAAACCTGATTCTTAATGAATTGGGGGGGGCAGGATCTAGTTCATGCATATAATATATAATAATATGTAATAATATATATAATATAATGTATAATATCCATTATGATAACTTTCCATGTGAAGATGCTAGGAAGCCTGCTTTCAGAGATAAAAGAACATATATGGTCATTTTTAACTGATTTTGGTCAAATAACCATGTGATAAAGAAAAGGCTCTTTGAGGAATCATTCAAAAAAATCTATCATCTTCAGCTTTTTCATCTTGATCTCAAGGTGTAGCATCAGTGCCCCTGAGGTATGAAGGGCAGGCAATTTCCCTTGGTATTCCCGTATTCCAGAGTTCATGCTTGCAGCCAATGCAACATTAATGCCTCAAGCAGCAAGGAGTGAGCTTTTGGACCCTTGACAGTGGTAGCTGAGACAAAAAGAAACATCCAGAAGGAACATGATGTGAAATCAATACTATCCTGGAACTAAGCTCACTGAGTCTCCAGAAACCAAGGGGACATAGGAGTGTATTTGACAGGTATTTGAAAGTGGGCAAGAATTGTTTTGTATTTTGAGCTATATTTTCAAAGTAAATCCCTTTATAAAAGCTACTCAAAATCAAGAATTAAACAGAAATAGAGAACAAGCTAACTCAGGGTATCTCATGATATAATTGAAACCTTGAGAAAATGGCATATAGCCTTAGCTATATCCTCTTTTCTGTCATTCAACCATTGTCATTAAAGTAGTAAAAGGGAAATATAGGAAGTCTCATTTATACTCTTCTTATTTGAAGAGTTTCCATGGCCAAGTGACCACAATAATGCTCATTAGTCTTTCCAAAATCAACTGGTCCTTTTAAAGCATATACATTCTGCAGCTGGCTTTATAATTGCAGCTTGTCCTGCATGGTAGACTCTGCTAGAGTTTGTGCTTTGCCACCATATTCTTTGAGACTTCTGGGTTGCCTCAATGCCATGTCAAATTTTTAAAGTAGGTTCAGTGGAGCAGAAAAAATGATTATGAGGCTTGTATTATATCCCTGGACCAAATCAGGGTACATTTTTAAAGAAAAAGGGTAGACTCTCAGATCATTTGATTATGGAATCTTCTGAATGTGGTCATATTTGGACTTTTCTACCCCTTTGTTTCCTCTCCTTTCTGTAAGAGTTTATTTTGCTCCTGACTATTCTTTTAATCTATTCTTCTTTTGTATACACATGCTCTTTCCCTTACCCTGTTCCCCTCATGCTTTTTTATTGCATGAAATAGTTTCTGTACCTGACTTATGATATAATTTTAGCTAGCAGTTCCACTGCTGGGGGTATATCCATAAGGAAATAAAAGATGCAAAGTTAGTTCCCATAGAAACCAAAATATCTGTGGCAGTAATTTTTGTTATGGTAAAGAACTGAAAACAAAGTGAGTTCCCTTGAATTGATTCTATATCACTAAACAAATTGTGGCATATGCATAAATTAGAATAGTATTATGCTATAGGAAATGACAATCATGAAAAGTTCAGAAAAAATGAAAAGATTTATATGAATTGATGCTGGTAAGAGAAAATAGAGCCAAGAGAATGACGTATATAATTACTGCAAATATATAAATTGTTAAAAAAATCACTAAAACACTATGGGGCTCAAAGTAAAGAACAATATTGGTTTCAGAGAATATTAAAATAAACAAATCTGTATACCACTTTGAGATAGAAAATTAGTGAAATATGGTTGATGAGTTCTGGTTATGGTAGTCTTGTGTGTACATCTTCAGAAATATGTATACATGTATCTATGTAGATGTGATGTATAAGAAAATTTCTTGAGACAGTTTTATAGTAATTAATCATTGTATTAATCATGCTAACTATAATTAATAAAAGGAGTCAGTGGTGCTCTCAAATGTCAAAGACCCTTCATGGAACCCACTCAACATTTATATGCCCTTGGAAGAGTAAGTATTCCTTAAAGTGGTGATCAATTGTGATTCATTAACAAGAAATGAGAAAAATGAACAAGATAATGAGAGATATACTTGTTTAAATAAAGGGTGAATGATCATTCAGTCTTGGACAAAGAGACTTTTTTTAAATCCAAACTACCCCGCCTAGGGCAATCTAGACAAAAAAGGGAGTTCAAATCTGTTCAGATTTAGCTAAAAGGAACACAATGGTTTGTAATTCATCTTAGATTAAATTCTTTGTAAATTTCTCTAGTTGTGTGGGCAACAGCTCAAAGATTTTATCTCAACCTCTACTCTGTTCTATAGAGAACTAAGCTTTGACTTTATGTCCAAATAAGAAAGGGGAAAATTCTGGATTCTCAATATTTGGTTATTTAATGATTATTTCTCTAATACAAATGTTTATGTGCTTATGTGTATCTATACATGCATATTTAATATATATATATAAAATATACTTATCTATGTATTGATATGTATAATATTGTCAGTTGTAATTGCTATTCTGGTTGGTTTTATTTGTGTTGCATTGTGACAAGAAAGGGTTCTTTTGAAAAGGCACACATTGAGAAATATTTGCTATTTCAAAACTAAGTACTATCATGAAAACTTTTGTTAAAAGCAAAGGAAAAATGATTTTGATTTAATTTATGGGAGGGGTAGACCATTAATCTAGTCCATCAGTCAGTATATACTACAAATGAATGAACAAGGTCCCAAATTGTATAGGTGGAAGAAATAACACAATGCTTAGAAGGATTCCAAATTTCCTGCCACAAAGATTCATCTGTTATTAATCAATTCATTAATTTATTTCTATTTTTCATGCTGTATTCATTTTCATTTTTTAACTTTCTTATATTTAGAAAACTGGTAGATTCTGATATTTTATCTATTCTTCCATTTCTTTTGCCTTACTGAGTATTTTTATATTTCTGTTTAAGGATGATTATTAGGGACATGTTTAGTTCATTTGATTACTTTTCATTTATTTTCCTCCTTCCTTATGAAAGTCAATTTCACCTCTTTTAACACCATTATTGTTTTTTTTCTTAAACTGCTTTGATTGGGAGACAGCTGTGGGTCTCAGTGGATAGAGTGCTGGATCTGGAGTCAGGAAGACCTGAGTTTAAATCCAGATAAAGATACTAATTAGCTGTCTGTGGACAAGGTACTTAATATCTATTTTTCTTAATACTTTGGAGAAGAAAATTTCAAATAACTCCAGTATCTTTGCCAAGAAAGGATCATGGACAATAAAGCCCATGGTCATGATTCTCATGAAGAGTCAGATACAACTAAACAACAATATTCACTTGTGATCTTTCCCTTTATACCAAGACCTTTGAACTTACTTAAATCTGTTTCTCCATCTTTCTATTTATTTAAATCCTTCTCCTCCTTTTTATCCTTCTCTTTACTCATCCATTGAATTGTGTAATTCAAAAATATTTTTTCTCCCTACCTCCCAGCTTCCTAGTTCACAGAATTTACTCTGGCTGCACCTTATTGTAAGTAATTTCCCTTTCAATTCTCCTCCTTTCCTGCAAGTGTCATTTCTCTTAACATCTAGTCTTTATTAATTTTATTTTCCATTTCACAAATTGCATTCCTATTTATTTCTTCTTTATCTTTATAATGATGACTTTTAAAAATTAATTAAATTTTTTCATTGAAAATATTATATATTTATTTTATTATTTTACTTTTAATAATCAAATCCAATAAATATTTTTAGTACCTAGCATGTGCCAGGCATTGTGTTAAGTGTTGGAAATGTAATTAATAAAATATGTTGATCCTCAAAAGCTTACAATCTATTGGAGGGAGATAACACACAAAAGGAGGCAGGAAAAAGGGGAAAATGGGACATGCATAAAAACCCAGCATGAGGATCACTGTTCTGTGAAATTGAAACCAAGCAGTATAGTAGATGCAAAGTAGAATGGACAGGGTGTAACACATGTTATTTTTAATGATTTTTCTTTCATTAATTATTTCTTTTTTTTCTCTACCACTCTACTCTGTTTACAAAAAAGAAGTAAAGAAGGAGGGAAGGAGGGAGAAAGGGAAGGAAGAGAGGAGGGGAGGAAGGGAGGAAGGGAGGAAGGGAGGAAAGGTGGAAAGGAGGAAGGAACTTTAGGCTCTGAAGTTGCTTCAGGTACTTCTGGCTTCCAGTTTAAGATTGCTTAAGGGAGAATAAGGCTCTGGGAAGAAACTTACATGAGAGAAGCTAGTAGTCTCCATCATGTCCCTTTAATGGACTTGCTATAGTAGAGATTTTGAGGAATTTCCCCTTGTGTGAAATCTGGGACATTCTTGGTTGAGCTGAGTTTGCTCCATTGGCACAGCTGTTTTACTCTGTATTGTCTGGCATATATTCTCTTGTTCATACTTTCTTTCATTTCTGTTTATCCACTGTCTGATAAATGGATTTCTTTGCCAGTTATTATGTGTGGGTTCAATGTGGAAGTGGTATTTGGTGGGAAGGAAGTCAAAGCTTGGTTATAGAGCTTGGCTTTCATCCTTCCACATTAATAAAGAGATCCTGGAAGTCTAGCTTGAATTTGAAAAATCATATCCCCTAGGCAAATAATATTGAAAGGAGCAGATAGATTTAAGTCCAGCCTCATATTACTTCCCTCTGAGGAGAGCACAATGGCCAAGGTTCTTGCCTCAGATTCTTGCTTCCCCTCCTGGCAAGAATTAAAGTCTCCCATGTAGAAGGGATGGGAGGAGAAGAGCCTAATATCTATTATTCTACCTCTGTTCAAGCTATGTAACAACATCGTCCCCCCCCACCAAGCTATATGTAAATAAGGGTAGTATTGCTATAAATGCATTGTCAAGCAAAACAAATTCCTATGTGGGTCACATCCAAAAATAAATTCTTGTTCTCTGTCATAATATTAGTAGAATACTTCAGTTTTCTAGAATCATTAGTCTTTACATTGATCAGAGTTCCTGTCTTTCAGAATTGTTTGATTTTATAATATTTATGTTTCTTGAATAATTTCTCCTGGCTCCACTCATTAAGATAAAGTATTGGGTTCATTTTCAGTAGTTTCTCCAATATTCCTGAACTAAATACTACTGTTTTTCTGAAATTTTTTGTGACTTTTACAGGATTGATTTTAAGGTGCCACAAACATAGATATATCCATTTTTCATTCATATACAATAATCTTCAGAGGTTTCTAATAACTAACTTCTTCAATTCTATTCAGGTCCTTAGCTTCATTTTTATAATTTATATCATTTTCCTAACTCCTACAGGTTCACACTGAGGTCTTTCATTTATAGCTTTATTATCTATTTCTCTTTGTCATTAATTTCAATTTTCCTTTAAATATTAAAGTGCCCTGTTATTTGTTATGTGCTTATGTAGATATATATTGCATACAGAGTCATCTCCAGTCATTCTGATCCATATTTGGCCACTGGACCCAGATGGCAATGGAAGTGAGGCTGGTGACTTAGCACAGCATCCCTCACTCAAATCCAATTCACGTGCTTGTCTTGTTCAAGAACAAAGAACAAACATCATCATATAGGTAAGTATATGTATGTGCTGATTATTTAAATTAATTCATTGTCTATAACACATTTCAACACACTATAGTTCTCTTTTAATTATCTATTTTTGCTGCTGTTTTTACTGAAATAATGTTGTTTCCCCTGCTTTTTTTTTTAATTCAACTTAGTAAATAGATTTTTGTTTCAACCCTTTGTTTTAACTCTTAATCTTTCTGTTACAACTATCCTTGTGACCAGCTTATTTCTGGATTCTGTTTTGCAATTCATTGTCCTACCTTCTGACATATTGATAAGTTCATTATGATCATTAAGTATCTATCCCCCACTAGCCTATTCTTTTTTAAAATTTTAGGCAATGGGGTTAAGTGACTTGCCCAAGGTCACACAGCTAGGCAATTATTAAGTGTCTGAGGCTGGATTTGAACTGAGATACTCCTGACTCCAGGGCCAGTGCTCTGTCCATGGCACCAACCTATTCTTATATATTTTCTTTCTTTCTTTGCTCTTTGACCTCTCTTTAATGCAGGTTTTGACCATTTTCCCTTTTAACAAACTCATCATGACCCACTCTCTAAATAAAGGATTTTTTTTTTATTTATGACTGTTCATTCTACTATATACCTTGTTTTCTCCCTTCTTATTCTTATTTGTAATCCTGTGGTGTTGAATATGTTTCTATACTTACTCTGAGTTTGTGTAAGCATGTGAATATTCTGACTTCTTTTGACTAGGTCAGATGAAATTGATGTTCAAATGATACCTATCCCTAAACTTGCCACATTTTTATAACTTCAGCTTACATAAGTCAATTATGGGAGATAATAATTTTCCTAAGATTCCTCTTCTTTTGGCCCTAATAATACATGCCTGTCTTGCATATTTTCTTCTTTCAGCATTATTAATTTTTTTAAGCCAATCCCCATGATCTGGCTCATTTGTTTCCCTCTATAATATTTGTTAACAATAAAGTTCTGAAAAAAGCTTCTATCATCATTCCTTCTCCATTAGAAAGTAGACAATTCATACTTTTCACTTGCATTTTACTTTTTTTTACCCCCATGTTTAATACAGCAATTACAACCATGTTGATATCTTTCAAAACAATGAAAATCTGGGCAGCCAACTTGCACAAAGAATAGACCATCAATCTTGAAATCAGAATCCAGTCTCAAACATTTGACACTTGCCAGCTGTAACTGCCTTGTCAAAAACAAACATGAAACTCCTATTAAAATAATGAAAGTTCTTTAGTATTATATTTTTATCTTTCCCATTAAATCTTCATTCTTCCAGATTAACATTATCTACTTATTTAACAATGATTTCTTTCAGCTCATTAATGGGAAAAGATAATAATAACAATAATAAATTAAAATATAGTTTAATTGAGCTAAAAGATTTTATTGAAACTAACTAAAAACCATGAAAACTTCATGGAAAAAGCACTGGTTAGATATAATTGAGGTTCAAAAAGCTTAACTATTTTACCTCAATTTGCACAAGAAAGAAGGTGAGATCGCAATGAAATTTATAGGCTATGTCTATGGCTTCTGATGTTCACCTTCACTCATTTAAATCAACTCAATTCAACAAACACTAAATTGAAGTATTCTTTAGCATCTGGTATTATGAGCAGATTAGAATTTTCCATAATCTCTAAACAACATCATCACAAATTGTGAATTTAAATCACAAGTTCTGGCGTTTGACAGAGGAGGATTAAATGAGTTGGAAGTTAAAACAAAACACTACAGAATGTAAGTTGGGTGGGAATATAATGGCTGTATGTTCTAGTCATTTATGAATAAAGATGCTTTGTCCAATATATCCAATAAGTGATAAGGAATGGAAATTTTATGCAAGAAATATGCTTGAATTGTGTATGTTTTTGACATGTTAAATTTGAAACACTTAGAAGATGTCTAATTGGGGTTGTGTAGTAGGCCTTTCCCTTCCTGGATCACTAGCATGTTGTGGCAGAAGGGTTTGCATATCTCAATGTAACTGTGAGTTATCATGTGCTTAGTTATTCAAGATGGACTGGTCATAGTGCAGAGGTATGAGAAAAGGTGATCTGATGAAGGAAATGGCACTCCACTCAAGTATCTTTGCCAAGAAAACTTCAACAATGTTGAAATGATAAAAGATATTACACAAGAAGATAAACCTCCAGGATAGAATGTGTCTAACACACTACTGTGAGGAGAGTAGAGGATAACTAAAAATAGATACAGGACTAATGAAGCAGCTGAGCCAAAGCTGAAATGATTCTCAACTATAGATATGTGTCTAGTGATAAAAGAAAAATCTGATTCTATAAAGATCATTTTTGCATAGGAACCTGGAATGTAAGATCTATATACCAAGATAAGCTGGATGTGGTGAAGCAAGAGGTGGAAAGATTTAACATCTCCATCACGGGTAACAGTGACCTTAAATAGATAGGAATGGTAAAATCTAATTCAGGATATCATTATATATACTAGTGTGGACAAGAATCCCTAAGAAGAAATGGAGTAGCTCTCAATAAAATGATGAGAAAGGAAGTACTGGGATATGATATCTGTTTGAATAAAAAGTAAAACATTCAATATCACATTAATATATGTCTATATTCTAATCCCTATTACTAAAGAAGACAAAAATGATATGTTCTATGAAGATTACAACTTCTAGAAATAACATTGCATTCGTCATAAGGAACTGGAATGTTAAAGTAGGAAATTGGAATAATAGATAAGAGAACAAAATGAAGCAAACATTAATGGAATTTTGTTAAGATAATTTGCTGGTCATAGCAAACTCTCTTTTTCAACATTGGACATTACCAGATGGCCAATATCAAAATGAGATTCTTTATATACTTTCATATATATATATATATATATATAATACTTTATATACTTTTATATTCTTTATATACTTTGTATTCAAAGATAGAGAAGCTCTATATAGTCAGTTAAAACAAGACTCAGGGCTAACTGTAGGTTGGTTCATAAACTTCTTATTGCAAAATTCAGATTTATATTGAAGAAAATCGGGAAAAATCATTAGTTTATATAGTTATGATCTAAGTACCATCCTTTATTAATATGATGTGGAAATCATGAATAGATTTAAGAGATTAGATCTGGTATATAAGGAAGAGATTTGCACTAGTGTATAGGAAGCAGCAATAACAACAACAACAAATTTCAAAGAAAAAGAGCAAGAAGTAAAATAGCTGCCTGATGAGTTTTTTTAAATGACTGAGGAAAACAAAAAGCAAAAGGAGAAATATACTCAACCAAATGCAAAATTCAAGAGAATATAAAGGAGAAATAAAGTCTTTTCAAATGAGAAAAACAAGAAAATAGAATGGAAAAGACAAGAGAGCTCTTAAAGAAAATTAAAAATATCAAGGAAATGTTTTATGCAAAAATGGCATAATAAAGCACAAAAATGATAGGAACTTAGAAGAGAGTAAGAAGAGGTGGTAAGAATACATAGAAGAAATATACAAAAAAGATCTTAATATTTCTGATTATCATGATGGTGAGGTTGCTGATCTAGAATCAGACAACATGGAGAATGAAGTCAAATGGGGCTTAGGAAACACTGATAACAAGTCTTAATGGAGGTGACAGAATTCCAGTGGAGCAATTTAAAATTCTAAAAGATGGTGCTGTTAAAATGCTGCAGTAAGTGTCCCAGAAAATTTGGAAAATTCAATAGCATCCACTGGATTGGAAAAGATCAATTTACTTCCCAAACCTAAAGAAGGGCAATGCTCAAGAACTGTATTTATTTCACATGTCACCAATGTTATACTTAAGATTCTACAAGCTAAACTTCAATAATATGTGAACTGGGGGACAGCTAGGTGGCACAGTGGCTAGAGAACTGACCCTGGAGTCAGGAGTACTTGAGTTCAAATCCAACCTCAGACATTTAATAATTACTTAGCTATGTGACCATGGGCAAGTCACTCTTAATGCCATTGCCATAAATAAATAAAATTTTAAAAATTAATATGTGAACTGGGAATTAAACATAAGTGCAAGCTGTTTTTTGAAAGGGCAGAGAAAATATGAATCATGCTGCCAACAATTGCTGAATCATGGAGAATGCAAGGAAGTTCCTGAAAAAAATCTACTTTTGCTTCATTGACTCTAAAACCTTTTACTGTGTGGTTCATAATAAAATGTGGCAAGTTCTTAAAGAGACAGGAGTACCACATCATCTTAATTGTCTCTTGAGGTACCTGTCAAGTCAAGAAGCAACAGTTAGAACTAAACATGGAATAACTGATTGATGTAAGATTGGAAAGTAAGTATGACAAGGCTTCATAATGTCACATTATTTGTTTAACTTATATATACAACATGTAAAATGATAGACAGGGCATCAAAATCCAATCAAAAGTCAGAATTAAGGTTGTTGGCTGAACTAGCAACAATCTCAGCTATGCAGATGATACCACTCTGATGCCTGAAAATGAAGAAAGAATGAAAAACCTCTTGATGAGGGTGAAAGAGGACAGTATAAAAGTTGTCTGGAAGCATAACATCAAAAAAATTCCTAACAAAAAAACTAGGATCATAGTAAATGATTCTATCAGTTTCTGGCAAAAAGAAGGAGAAGAAATCGAAACAAGGTCAGATTTTACATCCTTTATTTCAAAGATCACTGCAGATAGTAGCTAATATGAATATGAAAAATGCTTGCTTCTTGAAAGCAAGGAAATAGTAAATCTGGATAGTATATATAAAAAGCAGAGATATCATGTTGTCAATAAATGTCTGTTTAGTCAAAACTGGTTTTTTTCCTAGTAGGAATGCAGAGTTATGAGAGCTGGACTATAAGGAAAGTTGTTTTCATATTATGGCACTGGGGAAGACTTATGATAGTCACATGGATAGTAAGGAGGTCAAATCAAACAATACATAAAGAAATTAATTCAGACTATTCATTGGAGTGTCAAATAATGAAGTTGAAGCTTAAAACTTTTGGCATCATAAGGAGAACACAACTCATTAGAAAAAAAACTCTTATGTGGGGAAGATTAAAGTCAAAAGGAAAAAGGGATGGCAGAGAAGATGAATAAAAATATATTAGAAGCAATGAACATGAACTTGGACAGACCAGGAGAAAATGGAGGATAGATGGGTTGATACAACTCAACAACAACAACAACAAGTAGATCTTCAGTGATAAGAAACTAAGTGTTAAGAGAATGGCTGAACATGTGGATAAAGGAGTCATGTATGTTACAGATATTAGTTGAGCCAAAATGAAATTTTGAGATCACTAAATGTATTTATAGAGAAGAAATTAAGACTCAGTATCCTACTGTAGCATGCTATGTATGATGTGGAAATAGATGATTCTCCTCACACTTTTGCCTTAAAATACATAAACTTTCTCAGCTATCATGACCTCCATCTCCACTTTAACATATTTGTTAAATGACAACTTTGTTCCAGGAACTGTGCAAAGTAGTGAGAATTCAAGAAATAAATATCCAATGGGGAGATAATATATAAACAAATATATTCAAGGCAAGCAATAGAAACAATAAATAGAAAATGATTAGCAAATGGAAGGTACTAGAATGAAGAGAGCCTAGGAAAGATTTCCAATAAAAAAATAAATTGGAATTTAGTTGGAACTCAAAGAAAGCCAGGAAAGTCAGGAGGCAGCAATGAGGAGAGAAATCATTCCAAGTATGGAGAAGAGATAAAATTCCTAGAGCCAAGAAAAGGAACACAGAACAAACAGGAGGCCAGTATCATTGGATCAAATAGCATATAGTAGAAAGGTAGGAGGGGAATAGGTTATAAATGACTTTGAATGCCAAAGAAAGCATTTTGTGTTTGAGTTTGGTGGCAATAGGAAGCCACTGGACTTTACTGAGTAGGATGAATTATTGAATAAATAGACTTTCTTGAATAGGTCAAATGGAGGTTAAACTAAGCCTGGAATCAGGCAGGCTCATCTTCCTGAGTTCAAATCTGGTCTCTAGCTGTGTGATCCTGTTTTCCTCAGTTTGCTTCTCTATAAAATGAGCTGGAGAAGTAGATAGCAAATGACATCAGTAATCCCAAATGTCTTCCTTCCCAGGAAGTTAGTTATACAGAAAAAGATCACAATAAGAGATGGAAATCAAACCCGCATAGGATGATAAAGAAGTCCTGTGCTTCATGTACTTTCTTCTTCCTCTTCCTTCAAGGAACAGATGCAACAAGAAAATGGAAGGCCTGAAGTCAAAAGTTAGGTTGGGTCCTCTTTTCACTGGAGGTTCTGCACATTCTGGATCAGAGATCAGGTTCATAGCAGGAGGTTGAACTTGCTTTGTGTTGACATAGACAAATATAAATGTTTTGGGGAATTGAAAGACCTGGCCTAACCCTATTGACACTTGGTTCCTCTTTCCATGTGGATATAATCTGACAGAGTGTATATAATCTGAGGAGTCTGGACTCTTCTTTGAACTAAGGATGCTGGTTATGAAGTGGCAGCATGAGTGGTAGACTCAATCTGTAGGGGGATGTCCTTTAGAGGGGATGAAAGGCTTTTGTCCACCTTCCCTCAGGGGAATATATTGTGTATCTACAAAAGATTAGAGATAAAAGGCTCACCTTGTTCCTCAATTCTTACCTTATCTTAAATGCATAATCAATCCTTTAACAATGTGTCTTCCACATGTGAATTGTTTACCTATTTGACCCTTAGCTGTTTCTATCAAGCTAATCCCAACGATGTCTTTTCCTAGTATATTTTGTTCCCTCTGATTACTTTCCCCATGATCACTCAGAAACTTTTCATTTGATAATATATTATAGTACTGAAAAAGAGAAATTTGCAATAGAAATTCTATGTAAATAACAAGGAATAACACTCACACGGCATACTGACTTATTTTATCAAAGAATCTCAGCAGTTACAGAAACCATCAATGTTAAACATTATCTGATGGTGAGTCTTACCAAACCACCTTTCTTTTCTAGAAAAATCTTTCAGCCCAAGACCTCATTGTCCTGATTGTTGACTACCTCTTCTGGAACACTACTTCAGGAAAGCCATAGTAATCAGACTTCCCTTCACTCCCCTCTCTTGTCAACTCTTCCCTTGTTTATAAAAACATCTGGTTATCACCCAAGAATCTTTCCATCCCCATCTCACTTTAGAAATCATGAATCATCAGCAGTGGATAGAGCACCAGCCCTGGAGTCAAGAGGACCTGAGTTCAAATATGGCTTCAGAAACTCCATAATTGCCTATCTATGTGACTTTGGGCAAATCACTTAACTCCATTGCTTTAAATAAATAAAATTTTTAAAAAAAGAAATCATTAATAATGTTCAATCAGCTCAATTTTGTTCCTAGGAAGAAAAGTTAAGTGGAGGCAAGGTCAAGATTTAAGGATAATAAGTTTAGTCTAATCTCCTGATAACTTCAAATGCCATCTCAGTAACTGTCCAGATCAAAGTATGACTCTCTCTGTCATTCCACTTTGTCTGTAGTCTCCTATTTTAAAATGTAAGCTTCTTGAGGGTAGGAAGCTTGGTTATTTTCTTTTTGTGTCCCCAACTCTCAATATAAAGCTTAATAAATTATTATTAATCTTTCACTTTATTCAAAGTGTATTCAAAATAGTTTCATCAGTGAAAATTTACAGGGAGGAAAGAGGAAAAAACATGTTCATTCATTTCTACTTTCAAGAGACATTATATAAGCTTTGAAAACAAGAGATCAGAAAATAAATAAAGACTTCCTGATGGATCAATCTGATATGCAATTGTCTGGAAAGGGCATTATCTCTCAGTATTGTCCTAACTTCACGGTCTTGCATAAATGGGTATAAAATTCAATAACTCTAAAGTTCAATACTGTCATAAGCAAGACAAACTCCTATTGGTATAAGTACACAACTTAGATGATATTAACTTCTTAACAACAAAGGTAGATGTGGTTCAGTACTAGCACTTTCCACTGAGTCCATTATATTACATTTCTTCTTCCTCAGTTTATCTGCAGTTCAAATATTACCACTTCATCTTCATGTCTTGCCAAAATACTCTATACTTGGTGTCACCCACCTTAGACTATGTGTCAAAGCACCAGGAATGGCAGGACATGTTGGTAAAACAGTGAAATCATCCATTAATGGAAAAAATGAATTCTACTGTGGCTCCAATTATACTTCTAATTTGCTTAAAATAGCTTGTTCTCATACATTTTCAATATTCTACATGTGCCATAAGGGAAAAACTGTTATTTCAAAATGTCTTAAAAATAAAGCCAGATGTGACTGTTTTCTACAATTCGTGGATCAATAACCTAGAAGAATTCTATCTAAACATACAAAGATAATTCACACTTTATTTTTTTCTCCCTCTTTAAATCTTGAAAGGTCAGTTTTGTCTTGCAATTTTTGTTTGGTTTCCCAAAGAAATGAAAAATTCATTACCCTGACTCCCTGCCTTCTTGTTATCTTTAGTTCTGAAAGATGACTTAGAACCTTTTTCCTCTGGTACTGTCCCAACAATATTCAACATAGTTGATAATAAAATACTGTGAATCTATTGGTAGTATCATCTCCATTAAATAAGGAAACTGAGATTTAGAAAAGCTCTGCAACTCATGCAAGCATGGAACAAAGGCAGCATTTGAGCCCCCCCTCCCCCATCTTCTTTAAGAGGCAAAAACCTGGCAGAGTGAATTAAGTTCTGGACCTGGAGTCAGGAAGAGCTGAATTTAAAACTGGTCTTAGACACTGTGTAAAATGGGGATTCAGTTTTCTCACCTATAAAACAGCAATAATGAAAGCATCTACATCCCAAGGTTAAGATAAGGATCAAAAGATATAACCAAAGTACTTAACACAGTGTGTGAAACACAGTAAGCTCTAAATATCATACAGAGAAGAAATGTATATTGGATAGCTGTTGCAAAGGTGAAATCAATAGCCCTTGTCAACAGCTTCCCTATGGCAGGGTGAGATAATGAGGAATCCACAATGACCATCAGGTTGTGAGTCTAACTGGGATGATAGTGTCACCTTTTTTTTAAAAATAGAAATAAAGAAGAATTTGGGGGGTGGCAGGAATGAGGTTGGGGAGAAGACTTCTGTCTTGGACACTATGAGTTTAAAATATCTACTCGATATCCAATTGGAGATGTCTGAAATGCAGTTAGAATGTGAAATTAGATATTAACAAAGACTGGGACAGAAAAAATAAATTAAAAAATCATAATAGAATGATAAACACATTTTTATTTTATTTATTTTATTCTGAAATTTAAGAAATAGAGCAAGCTTTTTTATAACAAGTAAAATTTTTTAAAAAAGATGATTATACATGAAACTGTAGTTCTATTATGTACATCATGCTTGTCACTGTAACTATAGAATAGTTATATACTTTCTTTTTGCTCCTTTTTCTTTCCCTCCCCCCACTCTAGAGATGTCTTCTAGAAGACACAAATATGTATTTTGAATGTGTGAATAAATATATTTAAAATCATTCTATACAGACTTCTATTTATCAGTTTGTTCTCTGGATGCAGGTTGTTTCTTCCTTCAAAGGTCCTTTGCAGCTAATTTGGGTATTTATAATATTCAAAATAATTCAGTCACTTTTTTTGGTGGGGTAATAGGGTTAAGTGACTTGCCCAAGGTAATACAGTTAGTAAGTATCAAGTGCATGAAGTTGGATTTGAACATAGGTCCTCCTAACTTCAAGGTATGGGTTCTATCCACTATACTACCTAGCTACCCCTTCAAGGCTACTCTTATCATTAGTCAGACAGTCAGTAAAAATTAAACTTTAACCAGGTTGCAGGGCTGAAGAAAGGAACAATGTGGCAAACAACATGCCAAAACTTATATATAAACTATCTAACCACCTACCCACTATCTATACATACATAATGAGGCCCCCCAAACAAAAAATTCCATTATCTATTTCTTCCTATAATTTTTTTCTTTCAAAAATACTTAGAATGTCATTTGGTATTTATGTATGTAGACATGTATAGATATATTTTTAGTATTGACATTGTTATTATCTATAGTGCCTTTAAGCATAATATAATTTCCCTGCTTCTCCTTAATTATGTATATTTATGCTGCTGCTTGTCTGAAACCACAATTGCTACAACTACTTTCTTTTACTCACCTGAAGCATAAAAAAAAATTATCTTCCAACCTTTCATTTTAATTCTGTGTAAATCTTTATGTATCAAGCAATTTTGTAAACAAGATAATAATGAATTCTTCTTTCTAATTTATTGTGCTAACACCCTCCATTTTATGGATGAGTTGATCCCATTCACAATCACTGAAATGATGGTTAATTGTGTGTTTCTTTTAATTAGTCAGACAGTCAGTAAAAATTAATTAAATATTGACTAGGTGCCAGGTTTTGTGTTAAGTGTTGGGGTTGAGGAAAGGGACAATAGGAATACAAAAGGGAATACAACATATAAAAAGCTGCATACAAAATATCTGTCTACCTACTATCCATATACACATTTTTGAACACATATTCATACATATACATAAACAATAAATTAGAGATCATCAGAACAGGGAAAGCACTAGACTTAAAGAAGTGGGTCAGGAAAATCTTGTAGAAGGTAGAATTTTAGCTAATCATAGTGGAAAACAAAAAAAATAAAGGAATAGAGGAGAAGGGAGAGAAATGGAATGAGTAATAACTAGTGAAAATGTTCAGACTCTGGAGATAGGGTATTTTGTGTAAGGAACAGTAAGGAAGTCACTATCACTAGGCAGCAAGGTATTGTTGGGCATTCAGAGGCAGTGAGTATTCAGAGTAAGAAGACTGGAAAGGGAGAGATGGAAAGAAAGAAGGAATCTATTTACAACTGTTATTCTGCAATTAAAGTAGTCTCTAGAAATTTACCTCTCCTGGGGTGGCTAGGTGGCATAGTGGATAGAGCACCAGCCCTGGAGTCACGCAGACCTGAGTTCAAATCCGGCCTCAGACACTTAATAATTACCTAGCTGTGTGGCCTTGGGCAAGCCACTTAACCCCATTGTCTAGCAAAAACCTATTTTAAAAAAAAAACAAATTTACCTCTCTTCTTTCTATGAAGAACATACTTAATTTCAAAATATTTTTTTCTTTTTCTTTCTTTTTTAAAAGATTCAGTTTATTTTTAGTCTTACAATTTTTCCCCTTATCTTACTTCCCTCCCCCCCACCCCCCACAGAAGCCAATTTGCCAGTCTTTACATTGTTTCCATGGTATACACTGATTCAAATTGAGTGTGATGAGAGAGAAATCATATCTTTAAGGAAGAAACATAAAGTATAAGAGACAGCAAGGTCAGACAATAAGATATCAATTTTTTTTTTTAAAATTAAAGGTAATAGTCCTTGGTCTTTGTTCAAACTTCACAGTTCTTTCTCTGGATACAGATGGTGTTCTCCATTGCAGACAGCCCCAAATTATCCCTGATTGCTGCACTGATGGAATGAGCAAGTTCATCAAGGTTGATCATCATCCCCATTTTGCTGTTAGGGTGTACAGTGTTTTTCTGGTTCTGCTCATCTCACTCAGCATCAGTTCATGCAAATCCCTCCAGGCTTCCCTGAATTCCCTCCTCTCCTGGTTTCTAATAGAACAATAGTGTTCCATGACATACATATACCACAGTTTGCTAAGCTATTCCCCAATTGAAGGACATTTATTGATTTCCAATTCTTTGCCACCACAAACAGGGCTGCTATGAATATTTTTATATGATATTTTTACCCTTTTTTCATCATCTCTTCAGGGTATAGGCCCAGTAGTGGTATTGCTGGATCAAAGAGTATGTACATTTTTTGTTGCCCTTTGGGCATAGCTCCCGACTGCTCACCAGAAAGGTTAGATGAGTTCACAGCTCCACCAACAATGTATTAGTGTCCCAGATTTGCCACACCCTTTCCAACAATGATCATTGTCTTTCCTGGTCATATTGGCTCAAAATCTTTTTCTTTCTTTCTTTCCTTTTTCCTTCCTTCCTTTCTCTCTCTGTTTTTCTCTTCCTTTCTCTCTCTCTCTCTCTCTCTCTCCCTTTCTCTCTCTCTCTCTCTCCTCTCTTCCTTCCTTTCCCTTTGTTACTCCTTTTTTCTTTCATTCTTTCTTTTTTCCTTTTTCTTCCCTCCCCCTTTTTTCTTCTTTCCTTCTTTATTTTTGTGAACCTTTATATTCAACACCTTGAAGTTGAAATTAGTATTCCCTACCTCAATCTATACTCATTCTTATTTTTTCATGTCACTTTTCTGTCTGTATCTGTATTCCTGATGATTGAATATAATTCAACATCAAATTATTTTATTCTTAAACTCTTTTATCTAGATCAAATAAAAATGAGATCATGTGATCTAACCTTAACATCTATCCCTTTGTCCATGATTTTTTTTCCTCTCAAAACCTTTTGTGCAAAACATTAATCTCCCCCCTTTCATCTTTAATGCTTTCTTAATATGTCCTTGTTCCCTTCCCTTTTCTTTCCTCAGTTAAAATCAACAACCATATTCAGTCTGTGTTTATCCTATTTACTTTATGATGGTTTATGCCATTAGGATTTTGAAATGCTTGTATCTCATCTTTCTATTATAAGAAAGTCACCATCAGTTCTCACTTCAATTCCTCAAATATATTTACCTATATAGATTTATTTTAACTCATGTACTTGCAGTTCAGAGTTTCTATTCAACTCTGATTTTTTTAAAATCAAGAATGCTTGAAATTCTTCTATCAAAATAAAAACCCATTCTAGTTTCCCAACCCCAATATTCAAAAAGAATATTCAGATTGCAGATTAAGTTTTTCTTGATGGTAACTTTCATCTTTTTCATTTTGGGATTCCACTTTGCAGGATTTTCTCTTATATACTATATTCTGCTAAGGCTCATGTGATCCTAACAGCACTTCTTGGGTATTTGAGTACTTTCATTTTTGCTACATGCAGTATTTCTTTTTTCTTTTGCCTGGATCTTCTAGAACCATCAGTCCTTAGAGTTTTAGGTATTGTATTCATTTTACAATCTGAATAGTACTTTCATCAGTTTTCACTTTGCTCTTTGGTTTAGATCTGAAAATTTTTCTATTATGATTTCTTGAAATAGGTCTGGATTTTTTGTTTTTTTTCACTATTTTCAGAGTACAGTGATGCTTCTATTATTCCTCCTTACCTTGTCTTTGATGGCAGATAGCTTACATTTTCTACTACTTTTTCAATATTTAACTTTTTTCTTATATTAATTATTGTTTCATATAGTCCATTAAGTTCTATTCATCTCATTCCATATTTTAGAGAGTCTTTGCTTTGAGTTAGATTTCCTATCTACCATTTATTTTTCTTTCTGAACTCTCATTTTGAAAAAGTTTCATCATTTCCAGTACTATGGTAGTACATATGAACTAGCCATTTCTTCTGTTGTTGTTGAGGGGCCATTTTTGATTTTTTTTATACATCTTAGCCTCTATTAATGAATTTATAATATTTTATTGGTATATCGATAGGGTTTTTTTCCCCTCTGTCTAATCAGTTCTTATAGAAGCATTTTGTGCTTGAATTAGTCCGCTGTTCTTGAGGAGTCTAAGTAGCTTTAGTTTGGTTTTGTGCCTTTGTTGTTTGGATGTTTTGGATGTTTGACCTTGCTGGACTATTTTCTTCCCCAATGATTGATCTAGATTTAATTCCATCCTCAACTGTGATCCTGCTAGAAAAAAAGTAGGATTCTGCAGATCACAGCCTCAAGTACTATCTTGGCTCTATATGTTGATATGGTTCACAATGCATCAAGAATACATTGCTAGGTTATGTTGCATGATAACTTGTTGAGGTTGATTCTATCACTATTTTTGTTCAGATAGGTCAAGGTTAGAATTTGATTTCATTTGCCTGATTCTTAGAGCTTTTGAAATATTGTGACTTCCTTGGTCAGAGAGCTGGTTGGTAAGTTTCAGGTCTGCTTATAGGGGCTACTGCTGGCTTCTCTGGGCAATTTCATCTCTCTGCCTCAATTGATTGGACCATTTACCTGAGTCCATATTAGCAATTCATCTCTCAGATAATTTATCTGAGTTCACACTGGCTCATTTTGTGCCTCTTCCTTGCCTCTATCAATTTCAACTTTTACCTATATTTGAAATGACTTCCCAGAAAATCTTTTTATCTATCTCTATCAGCTTCTGTCCAACTTTATGTGGAATTTTGTACTGGATGAAAGAGATTATTTCTAATTTGTTTCAGTTTTTCTTTACTGGGGTTATTTATTTATTTATTTATTTTTTAGGTTTTTGCAAGGCAAATGGGTTAAGTGGCTTGCCCAAGGCCACACAGCTAGGTAATTATTAAATGTCTGAGACCGGATTTGAACCCAGGTACTCCTGACTCCAGGGCAGATGCTTTATGCACTACGCTACCTAACCACCCCTCATGGGGTTATTTTGTTAGAAATTTACTCAGATTCCGATGGGGAAAACTGGACTTTTCTATGGCATCATTATCACAGCCTAACTAGATTCAATTACTTTCTTTCACATGCTCTATTTTCAAACTAAATGGTCATACTTGTTCCCTATAATAAATACATCACATCTTTCCTACATATTTTTGTTCTTCTTCCTTAAATGCTCTCTCTTATCCACTTCACTACTTGGATATCCTTGTCTTCTTCACAGTTTGGCTCATATTCTAGCTCCTATAAGAGATATTTACCAGTGACCTCAGTTATTGGTATACCTCTCTCTTTCTGAAATTATATTTTGTTTACATTTATTTTGCATATTCAGCATTTAGTTACTTAACTCTGTGTATTTGTACCACTTATTAGAACAGAGGTCTCTTGATAGCAAGGACTACCTTCTTTTTCCCTCTGTATCCGACCAATTAAAATCATCTGTAATCATTTGGTCTGATACTGCCATGGCAATTATAAGCAGAGATTTGAAATTCAATAAATCTGGGAGGTTTTATTAAGGATGAATTAAAATAAACCAAATATAGCAGGCTAATTTTGTTGATAATTTTGTATGACCCACAAATGATGTCATATATATATATATCCAAATGGCTCTTGGCAGGAAAAAAAGCTCCCTATCCTGTTAACTTAAAACATGTGTTTGCCAAATTTATTTGAATCTTATAAATTTGAAGTTACTTTTTGGAAGTTAAGTGTATGACTTCATATGTATTACTATTAAATATTTTTATTACATTCAGTATAATTTTTTAATTTATCAGTGAATAGTATTTATCAAACATGACTTTTCTTTCAGTGTGTTGGTTAGTCTTATAAAGCATTGTGTTTTCTGAAGATTTGATAATTATGCTATCTTTAAAAAATAATATTAAAAATCTTAAATGGCATAAAATTAAACACAAAGCTCTCAGATACTCCAATAGAGAACTCTTTCAAATGCAATTCAATAAAGATGATTTTTTTTAAATTTATGGCTAACTAACCATCGTTGAACCCATCTAATTATCATCGATACCATATCTCTATATCTTTTGCACATGAATAATATGATAGGTTTTAAATATTTAGCTAAAATCAAGATAAACCATTCCTTTAAGATATATCTTTATCTACTAATTAAGTGACATTGTCTAAAAAAAAATAATGATTAGTCTCATATGAGATTTTTTTGATGGAGCTATGCTACCTTTTCTGGATCACCACTTCCTTTTCCACACTTAAAAATTTTTTTAGCAATACATGGAAAAATTTCACTAGGAAACAGTTCACTTTTTTTGGTTTTGTAGATTTAGATTTATAGGTTTTTGTTTTGTATAATTCTATTTTCTTCCCCTCTGGAAAATCAAAACAAAATTTCACCTTCTTTAGTCATCTAATAATTGCTATTTTGTATGCTTTTTCAACTCAACTATTACCGGTAAAAGTTAAGCAACACCACCAGCCAGTAGTTCTTTCAGTATCTGAGAATGTATTTCATCTGGATCAAGTGATTTGAATTCAAGAGTAAGGGGTATTCTTTTATTATTCCTTTATTTACCAGTCATTAGCTCGTCATTTTATTTTACTCTTAATTGTCCATAGTTCTTTGAGTAATTGAAAATTTATCTCTGTGGTCATTTTAGCACATCACCATTTTATAGTCTCACAAAATTCCTTTTACACTTGTCATTCACCTCCTAATTTTCTCTGACAATTCATTTTATTTAATCTGTTTGAATCCTCTTCCATCCCCTTTTTTAAAATCTCCCTCACACTGAACACTTCTCCCTCTTTAGCAGTCAACATTAGTTTCAAATCTTCCTCAAGTCTTCCCAGATTTCCCATATTGATAGCCACACATTGAATAAGTTATAAAATATGAACTTTTAGATAAATAATGTATTAATGTGTTTTAATTTCTTTTTAAAACTTTAAAAAGTATTAGTTTAAATTTCATTTTATTTAAGATTTCACAGAATTCCTATGGTTGTAGTAATATATGTGAAGGTGTATGCCATATAAAAATAATTTTTCCTCTAATAAGCAAATATATACTATGTCTTGATTATTCCAGAAGATAAGGGTTGATGATAAAATCCAGGTTCTATAATGGCACAAAAAATGTAGTCTTTTAGTTTTGGCACATGTCCAGGGGTTGTGATAGATTTCATCCAGTTCATCAGATGTTTTTGGCAGTCAAGGGGGCACATCTACCTAAATTAGTGCTGCATGCCTACTGCATGCCCTTTCCATTCTTCAGCTAAGTAAAAACTTCTTTTGTTAATTATTATAGAATTTACAATTTCATTCCATTCTCAGATATGAACTTCCAAACTGAACTGAGCCAAGTCTAATCCACTATAATACATAAAATATAGAGTATACATCTTTTACTTAAAAAAAGGTATTTTAATGTATAGCCTAAATAAATTTACTTCCTGTCAAGGGGAGGGGGTAGGGAAGGGAGGGAGAAAAATATGTTGCTCTCATTAAATTAAACAATTTTCAAAATTAAAAAACAAAACAATCATATCAAATATACATAATCCAGCAAAAAAAATCCTAATTTAACAATGTTAAAAGCATATTTCATGGTTTCTTTTTCATTTTTAAGTCATTCATCTCTCTTAGGAGCTTACTTAATATGTGTTCTCATACTTCTTTATTCCTTAAACATAGGAATTTTCAACTGAATTGTTCATATAAATTAGTTTCATTTTAGATTATATTCTGAATATTGGAAATAACAATAAATATAAGATATGACTTTGATGAGTATCAACTCATGAAAAATATCAGATCAAAAAGCATTTTACTAGTTTAGTGCTTTAATGTGATATATTGAGGAAAAAATAAGTTTAAATATCGTTAAAAATCACTAAAATTATAAAAACAAGCATGAATAAGCATTGCCAAAATATGAACACAATTGAATACTTGTACTTTTCAGAGACTATAAGCAAGCATTATCTAAATACCAAATCACATAACTGTGTATATATTTTGGAAGGATGACTCAGGTTTCAATATTCTGTATTTTCTTAACTGACCCTCAACTGCCTCCCAGTTCTGATTGGAGGGATGGAACACTAAACTTCTCCCAAAGATATCTTTTATTGAAGCTTCTCAACTTCCCTGGTAACTCAAATTTTCATAAGATGTTCTGTTTGCCTTTAACTCTATGATAAAACATGCACTCTTACCAAGTACACCATGGTTCTTCCTACTTTTCAGTTTCCTTTTATGTGTTGTCTTCCCCCTTTATATTGTAAGTTCCTTAAGTGGAGATACTATGTTTTTTTCTTTGTTTTTAAAGCAACATTTAACACTGTGTTTAGCACAGTCATGTCCAATTCCTTATGACTCTGTGGATTGTAGCATGTAAATACTGTCAATGGGATTTTCCTAACAAAGATACTGGAGTGGTTTGCCATTTCCAGGTACCTAATATATACTGAATTATTAAACTGAATTAAAATGGTTAAATAGAAAAATAAATGGGGGACAAGTAGGTGGCCCAATGGATTGAGCACCAGGCCTGGTGTCAGGAAGACCTGAATTCAAATCTGATCCCAGACACTTAATACTGACCTGTGTGACCCTGGACAAGTCATTTGTCCAATTGCCTTGCTAAAAAGAAGGGAGGAAGGAAGGAAGGAAGGAAGGAAGGAAGGAAGGAAGGAAGGAAGGAAGGAAGGAAGGAAGGAAGGAAGGAAGGAAGGAAGGAAGGAAGGAAGGAAGGAAAAGTCCATGTTCACATAGTATTTAGAAAGTTGATCAAAAGGTGTGTTAGAAGGTTAACGGGACTTTAGCATTATCCTTAATAGGTTACAAGGGAATCAAGGATGAGAGGAAGAACAAAAAAACCTAAAGATTTATTTTATCTCTAAATGAAAAATTGCTTCACCCCATTTTCCCCATATGATTCTTAGAGGTTAAGGTTCTCTAATTTAGTTTCCATTTCTAAAACATGATCCCAAAACCTTCACCAAGAAAAACTCATATAAGACAGTATATGTTTGAAAACACTAATGAATTAATTGTAAAAGTAAAACATAACAAAACAAAACAGAAAAACATAACAGATTGAGGAAAACTGTGATCAATCCTTTCTAAAATGTTTTTTCTTAATTAGATTTAAACATTTGCAGATGAGTGACTACCATCTCTGAAGTAATTTTCATCTAATTTAAGATCCACTGTAATTTCTCAGCTTTCTGTAAACAAAACACAATTACAAAGGAAATACATCTGAGAGAATGATACAGCATTTCCCTTTTCAACTGAAACTAAAGGAAATAAAGTTACTCAAAAGGTAAAATGATTAATATTATAAAATTGTCAAATTTATTGGATTAAGTTTAGTTTTAAAAAATCCAAAAGTAAGAAAATGCTAATATTATATAATCTACATAGCAGCAGATTGATCTAAATAAGATATGAAATTCATGTGCTATTAAAATCTAAAAAGGAAAAAAATTAAAGAAATTAAGGTCAGTAAAAATCTTTTAATGAAAAGTTTAATACCTAGCACCAATGTTCCAAATGAGACTGAAAACAGAAATTCCAAAAAGTCTGTTTTTTGATTACATGAATCAAAGTAGCTTATTAATTATACCAAATCAGAATAATTAAAAGAAGAAAATAACTACTATAACCACCATGAATGAATATACCATATTTTATCTTATTAGGTATGAAGTATATAATAAATTTTATAATCTGATGTGAAATGCTGTACAATTTCTATAGGTTCCTTGTCTAATTGACATTGTTACTATATCAGAGCTCCTTAAGAAAAATTCCTTTTATAATTTCTGATGTTGACAAGCTGGAACTGAGGTTGTTCACCATTTTTTATGAAGTAAAAGACTGAAAATTCCCATAATGGAAATGCTGATCTCAGAATAGACTGAAAAACTAACCTAATAAATTATTCTGAAAATGGATCATTATCAGAAAGTGAACTGTTACTCATAATTGCTCAAACATGTATTTATCCATGATAATAGTTGTCCTTTGTGTTTGAAAAATACCACATTGTTATATACATGATGATATGATTTGCACATTATCTTTATTATAGTAAGGGGATTGTTGTTCAAAGACATTTTTTCTCAGTGCTTTGGGCCTGACTGATAGGAAACAGAACTTCTAGTGAATTCTGGATGCTATGGGAGTTCTTGGCCTTATAGATATGGTTTCCCTACAGATAACAGCAAGACTCCAGGGTGCCCTAGCAATGCCAAAGAGAGAGCTATGTATGATGTCCTAGCAACACATTGACAACATCACAGTACAACCAAGTTTGCCTCTCAATGGTCTGATTGTCAATATAATGATTTTATGGGCTACTCAATAATCCAATTTATCTATGAAAAACTTAAGGACACCTTTTTTTTTTTTTTTTGCAAGGCAAATGGGGTTAAGTGGCTTCCCCAAGGCCACACAGCTAGGTAATTATTAAATGTCTGAGACCAGATTTGAACCCAGGTACTCCTGACTCCAAGGCCAGTGCTTTATCCACTACACCACCTAGCTGCCCCTAGGACACTTTTCTTTTTTAACAGATGTATTCATACCAGATATTTGTAATCTCTAAACAACATTAAGAAACTGCTTCAAAAATGCAGTGCTAGAACAGATACTTGGTGTTTGTTAAGGGTGATTGTAGTTTGCATACAGAGGACAGACTTATATCTTGATTCAATTATAAATTATAAAATCAATTATTTTATTTACTTATCCTATATATCTTAGAATAGTAAATGAAAATTAACAACACCAGATGGTCATTTGTTTCAGAAGAATTTTTTTTTATTGGAACCCCATTAAAAAGTTTAGAAGAATGAGAAAATGACAATAAAGAGAAATAGGAGGAAAAGGAATGGAAAGAGGGCGAGGAGGAAGAAGAGAAATCAGAATCCAGTAAAAACAGTATGATATTAATCCCACTGTTCTATGTCCCACTGTCTGCTTCTAGAATTTGTCCTGAAGATGTTTTCAATAAATTTATAGATGACTATACAATTAAATATTTTTATTCATTTTTAAAAGCAGTTATTTTTTCCTCCTTGCAATAGTCTGAAGAACATTAAATTCAATAGTAGATTAATGGAAGATCCTATGACATTTTCTTTCCAGGATGTCTCAGGAATAAATATATCAGAACTTTAGAGGGGAAAGGGATCACAGAGACAATGCTCTAATTTTACAGATGAGAAACAGACATAGGGAGATCAGCTGATTTGCTCACACTCACAGATTCAGTAAGTTTAAAAAAAATTTTTTTTAGGTTTTTTTGCAAGGCAATGGGGTTAAGTGGCTTGGCCAAGGCCACACAGCTAGGTCCAATTTGAACTCAGGTATTCCTGACTCCAGGGCTGGTACTCTATCCACTGAGCCACCTAGCTGCCCCAACTTTTTAAAAAAAAAATTTAAATTTATTTTCATTGATATATATGTATATTTTTAAGTTACAAAATTTCCTTCCACACTTCCTTCCCACCCTTCTTCCCTCAGGTTTAGCATTGCACACACACTTATTTTGATAAACATGTTTATAGATGAATAATTTTCTCTATGAGGAATTAGAATTGAAGGAAAGAAATAAATGAGATAATTTTTATAAAGTGTTCATCAGATTCTGAAGGGTTGGTTGTGTGTGTTTTGTTTTGTTTTTCTTCCTCTGGATGGGGATAATAGAGTCAAGAGTCAGTCTAATACAGTTGTCCTAGTTCTCTGGACTGCTAAGAAACTGCTTCCATAAAGGTTGTTTATCTCACAATGTTGTTGTTAATGTGTACATTGTTTTTTTGATTCTACTCCCTTCACTCAGCATCAGATCCCATAAATCATTTCATGCTTCTCTAGAGTCCAACCATTTATGCTTTCTTATAGAGCAATAATATTCCATAGTATTCATGTACCATATCTTGTTTAGCCATTCCCCAATTGATAGACACCCCCCTGCTGGGTTTTTTGCTCTTTGGTCATAATTCCATATTGCTCTCCAGAAAGATTGGATCCGTTCACAACTCCACCAGCAATGCATTTCAATCCACCTCTCCAAAATTGATTATTTTCCCTTTATCTCATCTTGACCAATCTAATAGGTATGAAACAATACTTCAGTGTTGTTTTAATTTGCATTTCTCTAATCAATAATGATTTGAAGCATTTTTTCATATTATGAATAGCTTTAATTTCTTCATTTGAAAATTGCCTGTTTATATCCTTGTACCATTTATCAATTGGGGCATGTAGTGTCTCTTAAAAGTGCAATTTGAATCTACTTCCTCTGACTCTAGAGTCAATGTGACCTTTCTACTTTACTATTCAACTAAACTTACTGAACAACATAAAAATGAGTTTACTAGTGGTAATTGCTATTTTCTGGAGCTTTAAGCTTTGCAAAGAGCTTTACACTTTATTTCAAGTGATCTTCACAATAACCCTAAGAAATAAGTGCTACAAATATTATATCTTCTTTACTGATGAAGAGTCACATAAATTGCCCAACTGACATAGATATTATAAAAATCTTAGCTGGGATTTAAACTAATGTCTTCCTGATTCTAAGTCTAATATTCTTTTCCCTATTCTATGCTTCCAGTCAATTCTTTCATCAAAAGGTAAAAATAAAAAAAATAACCACATTAAATTAATTCAGATATGAGACACTCATAGAAGTTTTTATTTTTTAAATTTGATGACACAACAATCCAAGGAGGGTGAGAACGGGAAGGGGAAATATAAATTAAATTGTATAAATGAAGATACATAAGCTAGTTCATTAAAGTGCTACATTTTGAAGGAAAATAAAATATTAGTTTTATGTATTACATGATTTATATAGCACTTTATAGTTTAGCAACAAAAAATTATAAATGATCCAGATATCTTATGAGATTCTCAAAGGAGCCCAAATAGTAGTCAGAACAAATATCACTTGTGCTATTTTACTAAAGAATAAAGTGAGGTGAAGGTGAAGCAAAGATGCAGGAATAAAAACAGAGACAAGTTCAATTTCTCCATAAATAACTCCAAATACCTTTACATAGTGAGTCTAAACAAATTCTGGAGTGGCCAAACCCACAAAAACACAGAGTAAAAAAAAAAAAATTCTAGCCCAAGACAACATAAAAGGTCGGCAGGAAAAGCACTAGGGTGAGAGAAGAGCACAGATAGTGCAGCCACAGGCTACACCAGAACAGACCAATCCCTAGCAATCCAGGAACAGGCAGAAGTATACTGTGGAGGCCACGGTGGTTCCAGACCTCTCAATCCACAGACAACAAAGATAACTTAAAGGTCAGCAGGAAAGTTCTATCACACCTACCCCAGCAAACCAGAAACAGACCTTGGGAGGAACTGAATCAAAAGCAGTTGCTTCCAGATCTCTTATTCCACTAACAGTAAAGTGGTGGTGGTGGTGGTGAGGATGCTGTAGAAGAAGGTTACAAGGGTCTCTTTGCTAATAAAGAGGCAGGTATCATGGGCAGCACAGTGGATAGAGGACCAGCCCTGGAGTCAGGAGGACCAGTGTTTAAATCCAAACTCAGACACTTAATAATCACCTAGCTGTGTGGCCTTGGGCAAGCCACTTAACCCCATTGCCTAGCAAAAACCTTAAAAAAAAAAAAAGGCAAGATTCTGTTGCCTTGCCCATACTCTGATCCAAGGGCAGCTAGGTAGTATAGTGGACAAAAGTCCTGAAACAAGGAGGACCTAAGTTCAAATCTGAACTCAGACACTAGCTGTGTGACCTTGGGCAAGTCACTTAACCCTGATTGCCTCACATCCAGGACCATCTCCAGTGATCCTGATTCATATCTGGCCACTGGACCAGATGATGCTAGAGGAGAAAGTGAGGCTGGTGACTTTGCATGGTATGCCCCTCACACAAGTCATGTGTATGTCATGGCAAGACCTCCCTGATATTATGGTCTTCATGAATGAATGATGAACAGCAAAAAAACCCAACTCAGATTTTGATCACAGTCATGGGTTACAGTCCCAGAGAGAGAAGGAACAGTAGCAAACTAGATCTTGCTACCACAGGGGAGCAGGGACCCTCCTCATAGTTCAAAGACAGAAAAGGGTGTTTTCTGTTATCACAGAAGAGAACAAAAGCCAGGAGAATAGTAAACACCTCACCTTAGATCATATCATCAGTTCTTGGAAGAACTGAAATCTTGCAACTCCCAAGAAATATCTTTGAAAAAAGTTTTTAAACACCCTAGAATAATGAACTCTTCACCATGGAAGTAGAACCCTATTTTAACAAAGAGTTAAAAGAAAGTCTTAGTTTGGGAAAATGAGTAAAAAGAAAAAAAATTTCTCATAGAAAGTTATGATGAGAAGACCAAAACATATACTTGAAAAAAGCCAACAAAGTCGAAACTCCTACACTGAAAGCCTCCAAGAAAAATAGAAATTAAACTGAAACCATGGAAGAGTTAAACAGGAATTTTGACAATCAATTAAGAGAGGTTGAGAAAAAAATTGGGAATAGAAATGAGAGTAATAGAAGTAATGAAAAATGAATCAGTAGTTTGGTAAAGGAAATTAAAAAAAATACTGAATAAAATAACATCTTAAAACCAGACTAGACCAAATGATAAAAGAAATACAAAAAGTCAATGAGGAGAAAAAAAATGCCTTAAAAATTCAAATGGAAAAAGCAGACACAAAACTTCACTGAAGAAAAAACTTAAAAAGTAGAGCTGGAATGAAAATTCCAAATGGAAAAGGAGATTCAAAAGCTTACTGAAGAAAATTGTTACTTAAAAATTAAAATTGAGCAAATGGAACCAATGACTTTATGAGAAATCAATAAATAACCAAAAGAAAGAAAATAAAGAAGACAGTGTGAAATATATCATCAGTTAACTACCAGAGCTGAACAGAAAATTTGATCTTCAAATATGAGACTTAAATGAAGTTTAACAAGGTAAATAGGAAAGAAAAATCATAAATGACTTAATCACGTTGAACTGTTTAAATTCCTACATGGGAAGTTGATACTCATGTTTTGCTTTGCTTTTTTCATTTTCGGGGTAGTTACTATATAGAGAGGGCAAAGGTGTAAGTTAATATGAAGCATGACCTCTAAAAAATAAAATAAAAGGGAAAGGGGGATGCAGAATAGGATAAATTATCTCACATAAAAAAAGAGAAAAAAAGTTTTTGTAGTGGAATGGAAGAGGGGTAATGAGTGAGGCTTAATCTTAACATAATTGGCTCAAAGAGGGAATAACATACACAACTGGGTTTAATTTATCTTACCCTACTGGAAAGTAGGAAGGGATGGGAATAAGAGAAAGAGTAGAGGGGGATGTGATGAGAGGGCATATTGGAGGGGGGAGCTAGTTAGCAAAACACTTTTTAGGAAAGACAGAATGAAAGAAGAGACAGAATAGAATGAATGGTGGGGAATAGAATCGAAGGAAAGACAATAGTAAAATAAAAAAAAATGTCGAAGTGAGTTTCTCTGATAAAGATTTCATTTCTCAAAAACAGAGAATTGAGTCAAATTTATGAAAATAAGAGTCATTCCCCAATTAATGATCATAGGATATGAACAGTTTTCATATGAGGTTATCAGTGCTCTCTAATTCCATATTTAAAAAATCTTCCAACTTATGTTGATTTGAGAAATGTAAACTAAAAAAAATTCTGTTTATACCTTTTAGATTGGCCAATAGAAGAGAAAAGGAAAATGACAAATATTGGAGGGGATGTAGGGAAAATGATACACTCATGCACTGCTGGTGGAGTTGTGGACTGATTCAACCATTCTATAGAGAAATTTGGATGTATAAACAATGTATTATAAAACCATGCTACCCTTTGATCTACCAAATGTCACTACTGGACTGTATTCCAGAAGAGATGAAAAACAAAAAGAATAAGGACCTACATGTACAAGGATAGTTAAGGTAGCTCTTTTCTGGTGGCAAGGAACTGGAAATTGATACTGGATACCCATCAGTTGGGGAATGACTGAATAAATTATGATATGTTATGATAGAATGTAATTCTGCTCTAAAAAATGAGGAGGAGGATACTCTCTGAAAAACCTGGAAAGACTTATGTGAACTGATACAAAGTGAAATGTGCTGTTTACAAAGTAACAGCAATTTTGTAGGATGATTAGCTGTAAATGACTTAGCTTCTCAACAACACTGGGACTCAAGACAACTTGGAAGAACTTCTGATAAAGAATACTATCCCTCCCCAAAGAAAGAGATGATGGTATCTGAATACTTTTCAGCCTACTTTTTAAACTTTATTTTGCTTAAGTTTTCCTTTTTGGGAGGGGAAGATATCAATGGGATTTTTTTAATGATGACTATTATGAAACCCATATCAAAATTACTTTCTTTTTCAATGATGGAGGTGGGGTGGGAGGAAGGGAAAAAATTTGGAACTGAAAGATGTAAAACCAAATGTTGAAAATTGTTTTTACATGTAACTGGGAAAAATAAAATGCTAAATATTTTTTTAAAAAAGAATTAACTAAGGCTCAGAAAGGTTATTTTCTAATAATCATATTAGTAATGAAAGGTCATATAAAACAAACTTGAGTCCTCTAATTCTTAGCCCATTATCCTTTTGAAGATTTCATGTTTCCTTTTCATTAAAAAATAATTAGTTTCCTGAAACTGTATGTTACTATGAAATATTCCCATTTCTCTATAATTGAAACTTAATTTATCCTTCACTATTTCATTGCCTATAACTTATGGCATCAAATGAGAAAAAAGCAATGTTGCTGTCAGCACATTAGTATGTATTCTTTAATGCAAACACTATAAAACCATTTTGAGAACTAAAAGTTTCTGACAGACAGAATTGTGGATTTTGTAAACTCTGACTATATATTACCTATTCAAAGGAGAATTCAGAATGAAGCACTTATAGACACTTCCTTCCTTCCTTTCTACTGAATCTAATATTTGCTTTTAATAAATAATACAGGAAGATGTCCCTCAATTCACATGCCAAATTTAAAAAAAAAACTCACTTGCTTAGGCATTGCTAAAAAAGATATGAGACATCAGTGTTAAAGAAATCATGAGTATCCACATGGTTTATTTAGCTGTAAATGTCAAGGTGACTGTTTAAATAATTTATATGCCCTGGTTGTTGCTCAGGAAGCCACAAATATGCCATTTACAATTTTGCTAAGAAAACGCATGACTTCTTAGTGAGAATGGCTTGATTTCCTGGGAGAATTGTCTGTTTTATAATTCATAACTCTTTGAATTTGATAGTCTGCTTAAATGAATGCTTCTATGAGTTCTTGAGCAAAGGAAATGTGTAATATATACATCTATAATTTTATAAAAACCTGTTACTACAATATTTAGGATCATCCAATCCTCCTTGTATTAATTGTGTATAATCACACAAATCTCTTCATGCACATGAAAGAAAAACTAATAGGAAAGGTGTTTCTAATATCTACAGTTCATTCTCAGTAAAAAGATAAATTTCTCTTAAGGCTTGAGACTCAGAGTGTATAATGAAGCAATTTAGTTTTAGTGTAGAAAACGTCATGGTTGAAGAGGATTCGTTGGAGGCAAATATGATACCAGTAGCCACAGAATGAACACTGGTAGGAGTCCTAATATCTGGGATCTAGTTCATTGCTATCATTAACTAAGTAACTAAGTAAGCTCAACTTCTTCATTGATAAAAAACAAGAGGACTGTGACTAGAATGGACAATCTTTAAAAAATCTTCTATATCTAACACATTTAACATTCTATGATTTTAATTTGGTTATACTTCTGAAAGACCGAAAATAGTTCTGTGTATCCTCTGTAGCTCCTCATATATTCATTCTCTCTCTCTGTCTCTATTTGTCTCTGTCTCTGTCTCTCTATCTCTCTGTCTCTGTCTCTCCCTCTCTCTCCCCGTGTTTGTCAGACACACACACACACACACACACACCCCTACAGCACTTTCAGAAGAATAATAATAAAGGGAGGTCATTCTGAAACTCAGATTTGCCACACAAATAACTCATTTAAGCACAGTTGTTGAAGATTTTACATCAATGCCCTTTTGGTAAAGAATCAATGTTGTGATGAAATGAGGCACTCACAGGACTCTGACCATTTAATAAAGGTGAAGGTATAATGTGTACTGAAATGGCAAGAATATGCACATAGCTTCTTTTGACCTGGCTTCCCTTGTCTCCATCTAGAAATGCATCTTGATATTAGGACTTTAGAGTATGGTAACATCACTGATTTCAGACAGCCATCAAGTCCAAAAAACCATGAACCAAATGAAAAAAGACGAAAAAAGAAACTTCTTCCAAGACATAGGTTTGCCTAGGAAATTTAAAGCAAGCTGGGAAGTGTACTCCCAAATGGCCCACTGCGTTCAGTGAATTGTCCTTAAATGCTGTGGTCAACAGCAAGGAGAAAACAAAGGATAGGAAATGTAGCCAATTAATCATTATTCTCATGAACAAAAGGAGGGTCCTTCTATCATGTAACCCTAAGAAGTCTTATATAAATATTCATATCTATCTTATTTTTCTAAGTCTTCATGGATTGCTAGATTACAACATGAAGTGAATTGATAACTTAAATAGCTTGTCCATAGATCACATCATCACATATAGCTGTGTCTATATGCATACATATGATACCATTCAGATATATTTATACATATACACACTAACACATGTCCATGGATGTACACAAACATGTCCATGCATGAGAAATGCATGTGAATCTTTTTACATTTATACCATGTGTCCCATAAAAGTGCACAAATGTATATGCATATGAGCACACATGTGTTTGTGTGTAATATATGTTATGCGCATGTTGTGTGTACATACTTGTGTGTGGTGTGTTTGTGTTTTGTATATGTGAAATGTATGTGCATATATGAATGGTTTATAATATTTTATGTCAAGTATCATTTTCATATGTATGAAAATAGACATAAATATGTATCTAGATAAACTATATTTTATATATGCATATATTTATTACATACATTTGTATTTCTATGAATTGTGAATAGGCATATTTTTATGTCAACATGTAATGCTCCTCTATACCATGTAATCAGTGATATATAGTATATCATATCATCTGTACATGAATATAATATATACATGTTGTTTAAAAAGGTAATAAATTTGTATATGTCAAGAAAAATTTATTAAAACTTTACTATATATGAGTCACTCTGTTAAGTTCAATATAAGCATTTACACATATGCATTCATTACAGTTACATGCATACATAGGTATGTATACTATATACATACACATGCATGCATGTGTATGTTATATACACCATACATGCATGAACATATCCTGGGCAATGATCTGCTTTCATCTATTTTTTTTTTTATGTTTTTGCAAGACAAATGGGGTTAACAGCTAGGTAATTATTAAGTGTCTGAGACCGGATTTGAACCCAGGTACTCTTGACTCCAGGGCTGCTGCTTTATCCACTGTGCCACCCAGCCACCCCTGCTTTCATCCATTTTTAAAAAACCCTTTGATAATGCTTAGATCAAACTTTTTAATTAATTAAGGTTGTCATCAAGACTCTTCAGTATTCTCAGAATTAATAAAAACAATATTTGTCACAGAAAAAAGATAACATTAATATCCATAAGGAATCTATATTTATTTGAATTTTCATCATCACAGTAGTAAACAATTTTAGCAAGCATTATCTTCCTATTTTATAACCTCTTCTTATATTTATGCACAGAGGATAATTAAACAGAGTTATCTGAGTTTTAAATCTTTCAATGAACCTTGAATGATAGCAATGTATGCATGGGAGATACATCATAGGAAGAAAACCATGAAAGTGATGTCTTCTTGTTGTTTTATATTGCCATGAATAATAAACACAAGATCTTGTTCTCATTATATGTTTGAGCCAATTGGGTGATCATAAAGATACTATCTAGTGTAAAATAATTACAAGAATGCAGAAAAGGGAGGGAAGGAAAAGGAAGGAAGGAAGGAAGGAAGGAAGGAAGGAAGGAAGGAAGGAAGGAAGGAAGGAAGGAAGGAAGGAAGGAAGGAAGGAAGGAAGGAAGGAAGGAAGGGGAAGGAGGGAGGGAGGGAGGGAGGGAGGAAGAAAAAATGTTAAGGAAGGGATATTTGCATTTGGACTGAGAAATGACAAGGAGGTGATAGTACTGGGATCAGATGATTCCTTTCTCTTTCTTTTCTTCTAAAGACTATGGAGTGAAAAGAAATAGTTTTTACCAAAAATGTGAGCAAAAATGCAAACAATCATAATTATGAATAAGAATATAATGAATTCATTTGTAATATGTAAAAGAGTGAACAAAAGAACTAGAAAGCAAAATCAGACAATTTGCTGCAAATTTGAAGTGTATTTGATGCTTAAAAATATCCACACTATTACAATATATTATTATAATAAATTTATAACAGCAGAATTTTTAAAGGTAGGTGTATTAATAAAAATAGGTAAACATAATAGCTCATGCAGGGAAACCAAATTATGTTTTAAAGCTACATAATGAAATGATATATTTATCATTTAGAGAGAGTTAGCTTGAAAATAAAAATAAAGGAATTACCTCAAACATTGTCTTTAGGATCCTAGGCAAGTCAATCAACCCCTTGATGTTCTGGGAAATTTCTCTAACATTCTGTAAGGTATGGAAAAGTTACTGCACTTATTCCTAACCAGGAACTCCTTACACCAATGAAATCAAGAATTTGTTTCAAATTATTTATATTGAGGTAGAATATTATTGTGCTGTAAGAAATGATGAACAGAATACTCTCAGGAAAAACTTGGAAAGAGTTATATGATGATAAAAAAATGAAGTGAACAGAAAGCATTGTATATAGCAATATTTTATCATAATCAACTTTGAATGACAACTATTCTCAGCAATATAATTATCTTGTTTAAATTTTTTATTGATATTTAAATTTTCCAAATACATATGAATAATTTTAAGTTACAAAATTTCCTTTCACACTCCCTCCCCATCCCTCTCCCCTAAGCAGCAGACAGGTTAATATTATATATACATATTTATGTTAAACATTTACAAATTAGTCATTTTTAGTATGAGGATCTAGGATTAAGGGAAAGAAATACATAAGAGATATTTTTAAAAAGTTAATGTAGTGTTCATCAGCTTCTGAAGGATTTTCTTGGTTTTTTTTTTTGTTTTATTTTGTTTTTCTTTCTCTGGATAGGGAAAATATTGTCCATAGCCAGTTTAATAGGATTGTCCTAGCTCTCTGAAATGCTGAGAGAAACTGCTTCCATCAAGGTTGATCATTTCACAATGCTCTTAATGTGTTCATTGTTCTCTTGGTTCTGCTCCCTTCTCTCAGCATCAGATTCTGTAAATCATTCTTCCATGCTTCTCTAGAGTCTGACCACTTATGGTTTCTTATACAATAATAGTATTCCATAACTTGTTTAGTCATTCCCCAATTGGTGGGCATCCCCTCTATTCCCAATTCTTTACCATTACAAAAAGAGCTTCTATGAATATTTTGGAACATGTAGGAATTTTCCCCAATTTTTATGATTTCTTCTGGATATAGGACTAGTATTGGAATTGACTGGTTAAAGGGTATAATCAGTTTTATTGCTTTTGGGCAGAGTTTTAAATTGCTCTCCAAAATGGTTAGTTCAGTTCATAACTCCAACAATATATTACTGTCCCAGTTCTCCCACAACTTCTCCAACATTGATTACTTTCCCTTTTTGACATCTTAGCCAATCTGATAAGTGTGAGGTAGAATCCAATAGATATTTTAATTTGCATTTCTCTAATCAGTAATGATTTGGAGTATTTTTCCATGTGATTATATATAGCTTTAATTGCTTCATTTGAAAACTGTCTATTCATATCCTTTGACCATTTATCCTTTGAGGAATAACTTTTAGCATTATAAATTTGATGCAATTCTCTATATAGTTTAGAAATGAGACCTTTATCAGAACTCCTAGTTGTAAAAATTATTTCCCAGGTTTGTTGCTTTCCTTCTAATTTTGGAAGCATTGATTTTATTAGTGCAAAAACTTTTTAATATAGTCAAAATCATTTATTTTGCAGTTTATAATGTACTCTTTTTATTGTTTAGTCATAAATTTGTCCCCCCTCCCATAGGTCTGATAGAGATAGATGAGTATTTCTTGGTCTATTAATTGATCTATGGTGTTGCCTTTTATGTCTAAATCCTGTACCCATTTTGACCTTATTTTGGCAGGATGTGAGATGTGGGTCTATGACTAGTTTTTGGCATACTTTTTTCCAATTTTCCCAACAAATTTTGTCAAATAGTGAGTTCTTATCCCAGAAGCTAGTGTCTTTGGGTTTGTCAAACAGTAAATTACTTTAGTCATTTACTAGTTTCTTTTGAACCTAACCTAATCCATTAATCCATTACTCTTTTTCTTAACAAGTACCAGGCAGTTTCGATGGCTCCTGTTTTATACTATAGTTTTAGATCTGGTAGAGCTAGGTCACCTTCCTTTACATTTTTTTCATCAATTCCCTTGCTATTCTTGAACTTTTATTGCTCCAGATGAATTTTGTTACTGTTTTTCCTTGCCCAGGAAAATAATTATTGGGTAGTTTGATTGGTATGACACTGAATAAATAATTTAATTTGTGTAGAATTGTCATTTTTATTATATTATTTCAACCTAACCATGAGCAATTGACATTTTCCCAGTTACCTAGAGATTTGATTTTAATTGGGTGAGAAGTGCTTTATAATTGTATTCATACAGTTTCTGGGTTTGTCTTGAGAGGTAGATTCCCAAGTATCTAATGTTGTTTACAATATTTTAAATGTAATTTCCCTTTCTATCTCTTGCTCTTGGGTTTTGTTGTTCTTATATAAAAATGGTGATGATTTGTGGGGTTTATTTTATATCCTGCTATTTTGCTGAATTTGTTAATTACTTCAAGGAGTTTTTTAGATGATTTTCTCTGGTTCTCTATCATCATATCATCTGCAAAGAGGGAAAGTTTTGCTTCCTCATTGTCAATTCTGATTCCTTCAACTTCTTTTTCTTCTCTTATTGCTAAAGTTAGCCTTTCTAACACTATCTTGAATAGTAATGGTGACAATGGGCAACCTTGTTTCACCCTTGATCTTATCTGAAATGCTCTGAGTTTATCCCATTTCATATAATATTTGCTGATGGTTTTAGATAGATACTACTTATCTTTTTAAGGAAAACTCCATTTATTTGTAAACTTTCTAGTGTTTTTAGTAGGAATGGATGTTGTATTTTATCAAAGGCTTTTTCAGCATCTATTGAGATAATCATGATTTTTATTGCTTTTACTTTTGATATATCCTATTACATTGAGTGCTTTCCTAATATTGAACCATCCCTATCTATCTGATATCAATCCTACCTGATTATATATTATCCTACTAATGATCTGCTGCAATCTAATTCCTAAAATTTTATTAAGATTTTTGCATCAATGGTCATTAAGGAGATTGGTCTATAATTTTTAATTGTTGGTTTTGTTTCTTCCTGGTTTAGGTTTTAGCACCATGTTGGTGTCATAAAAGGAATTTGGCAGACCTCCTTTATCTCTTATTTTTAAAAATAGTTTATGTAGAATAGGAATTCTTTGTTAAATGTTTGGTAGAATTCACTTGTAAATCCATCTGGGTCTGGAGACATTCTTTGGGAGTTTTTTGATGGTTTCATCAATTGATTTTTCTAAAATGGGATTATTTAAGTGTCATTTCCTCTTCTTTTAGTCTGGGCATTTTGTATTTTAGTAAATATTGATCCATTTCACTCAAATTATCAAATTTATTTACATACCATTTGGCAAAGTAGCTCTGAATTATCTTTTAAATTTCTTCCTCATTAGTAGTTAGTTCACTCTTTTCATTTTTTGGTACTGGTAACTTGGTTATCTTCTTTTTGTTAAATCAGATTAACCAAAGGTTTAACTTTTTATTAGCTTTTTCATAAAACCAACTCTTAGTTTTATTTATTAGATCAATGTTTTCTTCAATTTTATTAATCTTTCTCCCTTGATTTTCAGAATTTCTAATTTGTTATTTAATTGGGTATCTTTAATTTGTTCTTTTTCTAAATTTTTTAGTTGCATAACCAATTTATTCATCTAAGCATTTAGAGAGCATAAAGTTTCCCCTTAAAACTGCCTGGATGGCATCCCACAAATTTCTTGGATATAATTATTATTTCTACGATTTTCTGTTCAATCCACTCATTTAAAATTAAGTTAGTGAGTTTCCAATTACATTTTTTAATCTTTCTGTGACCCTTTATTACATGTAATTTTTATTGCATCGTGATCTGAGAAGTATACATTTATTATTATTTCTGCCTTTCTTTACTTGATTATGAGGTTTTAATGCCTTTGTACATGTTCAATTTTGGTATAAGTACTATGTACTGCTGAGAAAAAAGTATATTATTTTCTATTAAGTTTTCACCAAAGGTAGCAATACAGTTTTCAAAGACAAATATTTTTTTTTAGGTTTTTGCAAGGCAAATGGGGTTAAGTGGCTTGCTCAAGACCACACAGCTAGGTAATTATTAAGTGTTTGAGACCAGATTTGAACCCAGGTACTCCTGACTACAGGGCTGGTGCTTTATCCACTGTGCCACCAAGCCACCCCTCAAAGACAATTCTTAAAGAGTCATAATGAAAAACACTACCCAGCTCCAAAAAAAAGAACTCATGGAATATGAATGTAGATGAAAGTATAATTTTTACTATATTTTTCTTTCCTGTTTTATGTTCATTTGTGATTTTTTTCACAATATGACTTTAATGTAAATGTGTTATGCATGATTGTACATATATAATCTATATCAAATAATTTGACTTCTCAATATGGGGGAGAGAAGAAGAAAATGTGAAAATATTTTTTTAAAAACTAATGTTAAAATATTTTTCATGTAATTAGAACAAATAAATTATTTGACAAAATAAGAAAATTACAAATATCTCTTTGGCACTGATCATAATTGTCAAAAAAGTATAAAAGTAATTTGGAATATAAGACTTGATAAGCAAGAGTCAGTAGAAATTAAAAAAGAAAAAAAAGCAAAAAAGTAACCCAGCATTCAAAAAACCCACATACAGAAATTGCTGAAGAAAAGACATTCTATTCAACAAGAACTATCACTTTCAATGCAAAAATCTCTCAATCATTGTTTTAATATGTAAACATTTATTTGTATGTAGTATGAAGTGTATGTAGTGTGTTACAAACGAATTTGTGTCAAGGTTGGAAGCAAGGAAGTAAAAGAGTTAAAAGCTGGTAGAGGAAGACATAGAACAAGTTTGATAGATACAAAAGGTCACTTTCCTAAAGGTCTGTTGTTTGTAAAGTTAGTAATCAATCCCAATACCTTTTTATATTGATTGTAGACTGAAAAATAATTATACACTATTTTAATTGCCAGTAGCAAAACTGACTATATGAACTGCAAATACACTCTGCTTTTTTACCATCTAGTCAGAGGGAGAGGTCCTGGGGCACAGGACATATCTGAAGGGTTAGATTCCAAGGCTCAATTGATCTTTTCAAATAAAGTGATTTCTGGAACATATTGGAGACATAAAATGTTGTTGAATTGCCATTTTGTGCCACTTACCATCCCTGTTACTGTTGAGGAAAAAATAACCTCCCCTGACCATCACTCACCTTTATGTTTTGCCTGCCCTGTCAGACTGTAAACTCATTGAGTTCAGGAACAATATCTCCAGAACTTAGCACAGGGCCACAGGCACCTAGTAAACACATATAAAATACTTGTACTTTCATTCATTGCCATTTCAGGTGTCTCTCAAATGCTTAAATATGAATCATGGTGCCACTATCCATATGTAAACCTGAATCTAGAGATAGGGATAGAGATATGGAAATGTTTTAGTTTATAAATCATATGTTTCCTAGTTTTTGCACATAGCAACAATTAAGTGTTCATTTATACTCAAAGATGGCATTGTAGAGAGTATGGAGTTCATTAAATCAAACCATGAGATGAATCTTAACAGGTGAACTGATATTGATTTTCATATTCTATCATAGGGCAGTTAGGTAGAACAAACAATGGACTGAAATCAGAAAGACTCATCTTTATGAATTCAAAAATGGCCTCAGGCACTTACTAACTCTGTGATCCTGGACAAGTCACTTAACCTGTTTTCCTTAGAATCTCATCTGTAAAATGAGCAAGAGAAAAAAATGGCAAACCATTCTAGACTATTTGTCAAGAAAACCCCATGAATCAGAAATGACTGAATAGCAACAACAACAACAGCAACACCCAATTCATGTTTATCTTTTATACATTCAGTTACCATTATATCTAAAACATGAATTTTAAATACACAAGGACCAGAATTTATTAGGGGCAGATCAATTACAACTACTGCAATTTGTTTCATGATTTCTGTGTTATCTCAGCCTTCAATAGTCAGCTACATAGTTTGTTTATTATTTTAGTAGCAAAGTTCCTTCCCAAAACGTTTATATAAGGTTGTTTTCTCTTTTAATTTTTTAAAATATATGTTATCCTTCTTTTATGTAAGGAAATAAATTAAAATTGCTTTCTATTCTTGTACACAATCATGTACACATTTAAAACTGCCTGCTGACCCAACTCATAGATACAAGGCACTGTAATATTTGTAGTACAAAAGAAAAAAACCTTGAGTGAATATTAACCTATTCATTGCAGCTCTTCATTTTCTTAGATAAATTTACAGTTTGGAGACCAGTTGTGAAAAAAAGATGTCATAATGAACAAGGAATGGCACTTTCATTATTCGTTTAGCCCTTATGCAGAGCAGCTAGTTGGTGTAATGGATAGAATACTGACCCTTGAGTCACAAGGACCTGAGTTCAAATGCAGACTCAGACACTTGACTCTGGGTTAAGTCATTTAATACTGATTGCCTCACATCCAGGGCCATCTCCAGTAGTCCTGATTTGTATCTGGTCATAAGATTACTCTGGAGCAGAAGTGAGGTTGGTGACTTAGCACAGTACCCCTCATTCAAATCCAAGTCATGTGATTGTCATGGCATCATCTCCTTGAAGGACAAAGATCATCATACTTGTGCAGCGGGAGAGATTTATCAATGTATTGAAGATATGCAAATAAATGTTTAATAAATCCAGTCAAGGCCATGAAGTAAACTCCTATCTTATTGAAAAGAGATTCAATCATTCTTCAAAGACAGCCATCTGAGTAGACTAACCCTTTTCTTTTTTCTCCTTGTTTTCTTCTCAACCAATTATGATGTAGAAAAAAAATCAGAAAGCATAGCCATCATTGTCTTTTTTATTTCTCTACTAATAATTGATCTAGGAAATGAGGAAAATTGAGTAAAATATCAACAGAAGGGGTCGGCTAGGTGGTGCAGTGTGGATAGAGCACCAGCCCTGGAGTCAGGAGTCCTTGAGTTCAAATCAGGTCTCAGACACTTAATAATTACCTAGCTGTGTGGCCTTGGGAAAGCCACTTAACCCCATTGCCTTGCAAAAAAAAAAAAAAAAACGAAAAAAATATCAACAGAAATCAGGAACATGGTCTTTTTTGCACAAAACAAGGTAAACTGTGAAATTATCTTTGATTCTACTATTCCTTCCCTCCCACAAAAAAAAATCTCACTCAATCTGGAAGATTTGCCATACTCCTTGCTCCATTCCTTCAGTCCTGAAAAATATTCTTCAATGTTGGATCCAAATTGTGATGATTTATACACTTTGTTCATGGGCTTTCCTTTTTCTTCATTCAGTTCCAGGCATTCTCTAGGACAGTCTCTTATGCCTGGTAAATTCTCTATCCTCCACTCTGAAAACTGACCTCCCTGGCTTTCTTTAAGTCTTTACCAAAATTCGACTTTCTAACAGGATCTCTTAATTCGGATGCCTTCTCGCTTTTAATTATTTACTATTTATCTTTTACATAGCTTGTTTTGCAAATATTTGTTTGCATGTTGTCTCTCCCATTGGATTGTAAAAGAAGGACTGTATTTTACCTCTTATTGTATCATAGTCCCAATCACATTGTAGGCATTTAATATTTATTGATTAATTGATTTTCATATCATAGATGTGGATTTACTGGGTAATCATTCACTTAGAAAGGAATTTGCTAATAGATATAGTAAGCAATATAGAAAAAAATTGACTACCTCATCCTTTTGTTTATGAAAAAATCATCCCAAATGATCAAAGAAAAGGCAGTTTTCAGAAAAAGAAATCAAAATTAGGTATAATAATATAGAAAAAAATGTTCTAAATCACAAAAAAATAATTAGAGAAATGCAAATTAAAAAATCCTGATGATATGATATGATAAGCCTATGATATTGGCTAATATGACAAAAATAAAAATGATAAATGTTCTAGAGGATATGAGAAAATTGGGACACTAATACAGTATTGATGGAGTTGTGAACTGATTCTATCCTTTTGAAAAGCAGTTTGGACTATGCCCAAAGAGTTAAAACAAACTTGTGCAAACCTTTAATCCAGTAGTATTAATCACTACAAAGTCTATATCTCAAGGACATAAAAAAGGGAGGGGGAAGGATCTATCTGTAGAAAAACACTTATAGAAGCTCTTTTTTTTTGTGGTGGCTAAGAATTGGAAATTGAGAAGATGCCTACCAGTTGGGGAATGGTTAAACAAGTGGTAGTATATGATTGTGTTGGATTATTTTTGTACTATAAGAAATGACAAGCAGGATGATTTCAGACAAACTAGGAAAACCTTACATGAACTGATGCTAAAGGAACTGAGCAGAACTAGGAGAACTTTATACGTAGTAAGAGCAATATTATTCGATGAAAAACTGGGAATGGCAATTTTTCTTAGCTATATAATGATTCAAGAAAATCCCAAAGGTCTAATGATGAAGCATACTGTCCACCTCTAGAGAAAGAACTGATATTCTTTGAATACAGACTGAAACATCCTATTTTTCACTTTGTTTCTTTTTTTAATTTGAGTCTTCTTGTAACAAATGAATAATATGGAAATGTTTTACAGATATAGACTTACTATCTTGAGGTAGAGAGGGAAGGAGGGTTAGAATTTAGAACTCAAAACTTTAATAGATGTTATTAAAAATTGTATTAACATGTAATGGGGGGGATAAAATAAATTTTAAAAATCATCCTAGAAAAAAGGCCTAATATAGGAGTTGACAACATGACATGATTCATAATTTATAGTTAATTCATGACATCCAATGAGACTATGTGAGAATTCAAGATGAGATGGGGTAGGAACATGGGATCCAGTATGAAAATGAAACTTCTGTGACTGATATTCTTCTGTTTAGTGTTCTAGCTCTAATTCCATCTTCCCAAGGTTAGTCATAATTTTTAAATTAGAAAGACAAGAGTCAGTGATAGGTCCTAGGAAAGAGAAGATCACACAAACCTAAATCTAATCACTTTTTCCACAGCACCACACCTTTGCTGCTACATTTCAATATGCTACTTTTAGTTTTCTTAATCCCTATCAGAAAGAGCACACAGACAAAAAGAGCAGTTGGAATGCATTACAATAAGGTTCAAGCAAACATAATAGCTAAACACAAAGTACACACACACATACACACATACAATTAGAAGAGATTAGAAAAAATCATTTAGATCTCTAGTTAAGGGAAAATTCGTATTATGATAGGAGATGAGAGAAAAGATTTTCCAATAACATTAAATCAAAAAATTTTGCCCAAAGTTAATGCTGCCAAAAAAGAAGAGAAATTATCATTGAGAGAAGATCATTACATCATGTTTATGATAAAAGTATTATTTCTAAAATATAAGGAGAATAGATACCAAGAAACATTTCCCTAAAAAAATAAAGCAAAAATTTAAAAAGAGAGTTTTAAAAGAATGCAAATACCTGGCCTGCAATTTGGAAGATCTGAGTTTGATTTCAGCTTCAGATTTATTAGTTGTGTGACACTTGGCAAGTTAATTCTGTTTACCTCAGTTTCCTCATCAATAAAATCATCTGGAAAAGGAAAAGACAACCACTCCAGCATCTTTGCCAAGAAAACCCCAGATGGAATCACAGAAAAATCAAACAATAGTAAATTTAACTAGTAAATAAATAAACATACAAAGAAATACTCCACATAGTAAAAGAAATGCTCTCTGAGGTTTTACCTCATATTCAATAATTACTAAGACTAATTTTAAACCTGAAAATGTTGAAAAGGGTAGGAAAATGGGAATTGGTTATATGGGCTGTTGTCCTTCATGCTCAAAGAGGACCAAAATAATAACACTATGTTGGGGGTGAAGGTACAGTATGTCTGACTATGAGGTATTAGGCTGTTTACTAAACTGAAGTTCCACAGAACCATTATGCTGACCCTATGGTTTTATGTCTGTGAAACTTGGACAGTATACCGGTGCCATGACAGGAGATTGAATAAATTCCATTTGAATTATCTTCGTAAGATTCTAAGATCATTTGGCAAGCTAAGGTAGCAAATACTAGTCCTTTATGGAACTGAACTTCAAAGCATTCAAAATCTATTATGATAGAACTCTGATGGACTGATCAACTTATTCAAATGTCAAATGCATATTTGTCTTGAGAGAAATGATTACTAATAATCAATTATTAATATCAGAACGGGGGGGGGAATCTTGGAGTTTTTCCCTTCAGTTTTCTGGTTCAAAATCCATACTTGTGAAGGATGGGTTGACAATAGGACATTCTCCTCAATCTTGGCTAGAAACCTACCTAAATGGGAGAGTTTATTTCTGACTAAATAATGATAATCTGATCTAGGTGAATTCCAGTCCATTGCTCTACTCTGTAGGTCTGAATGAAGGATAGATCCCTTAGGATCTTTAGTCTGGGCTGAAATGAGTCTCTTTTGTCAAGAGTGACATAATCAAAACCATATCTCCCAACCCCTAGAGTAAACCTACCTCTCATTATTTGTTAACCAATCAGAGATGATTTTCATTTGTCAAAGACAAGCTCTCATTCTTTATTTTTAGTGTGTGTGTGTGTGTGTGTGTGTGTGTGTGTGTGTGTGTGTGTGTTTTGCTAGGCAATGGGGTTAGATGACTTGCCCAAGTTCATGCAGATAGGTAATTGTTAAGTGTTTGAGAATGGATTTGAACTCAGGTATCCCTGACTCCAGGGCCGGTGCTCTATCCACTGAGTCACCTAGCTGCCCCCAAGAAGCTCTTTTCCAAGGGTATTTAAAAATTTGTCTTTTATTATAAGAAAAACCTCTGATCTCAGTTTATTGATTGTTTTCAATAATTAATAAATTATTAATTATCCAGAAACTATCTCACAGACTTTTCATTCTTCTCAGTCTAAAAGACTATTTTATGGAAACTTCACATGAGGCAAATGTAAACAGTAGATCAGAAAAATGATACAAGAACACTTTCAAGACCTCTCTGAAGAACTTTGGAATCAATTATGAGATATGGGAGACACTGTCACAGAAGAAATCAACATAAAATACCTACATTTAAGAAGGTACTGTGCTCTGTGAATAGAACTGAATTTCAGTAGTTCAAAACAAAAAAATGTGAGATATGCAAGTTTAGACATCTCCGCTCCAAATGTTCATGTGCAGTATTTGTGCCTGACCTGTGGTAAAGCCTTTCCAGTAGTAGCATTCTTCATTGGTTAATTTTTGTGGTTAATTAATAAATCATTACATCATGCATCACATTTTTTCTATTCCCTAATCAAAGAATGCCCAGTCCATTATCAATTTTTACTACCACAAAAAATTCGTTGTGAATATTTTGCTTGTGAGAAATACTAGCTATCATTACCACATCAATCATCATCAGCAAATCATCATCATTACCATCATAATTATCGTCTAGAATCTTTATTTTAGTGACCACCTTAGAATATATCTCTAATAGGATCACTAATCCAAAGGCTGTGGGAAAAGTTACTTTCCTTGCCTAATTTTTAATTGTTTTTCAGAATAGATTAACTCATTCATAGTTCTACCTGTACTATAATAGTACAAACTCTTAGGTTGAGATGCAATAGAGATCAGTTCTCTGTCACCTGTGCTAATTTCAGCCAGACAATAAAACACCAAGAAAAGTTTCTTCCAGCTAGATTGCCCATTAGTTATCCTTTATTCTCATAAATTGTTATACCCACTTCCATCTGTCTACATTTCCTAGATGATATCCCTTGTACCATTTCTAATGCTGTAGTCCATTTTTACTCTATCTGTCCAATGGTTTTGCTTTAATTATGACTTTGATTCTATTAAATTCTCTGAGTTCCAAGAATCATAACCATATCATATTTATGTTAAAAATATAAGTTTTTGTTTGGAGGCAGTTGGAGATTGTTTAAATCACCTACATTTCAGATTGTTTAAATCACTGTACATTCCCAGGCCACTCTCTGTTTACTTTTCAGTCATTGGTCAAGTTCACTGTTCATTGCAAATATCTGTTCCAGGTATTGTCCATGCCTCATTTTTGAAGAGGACTAATGACTCACAATGTTGGAGTCAGGGTGGTTGTGTTCTTGACTATGGCTGATCAGACCAATACAAGTTTAGGAAGGCACTATTACAGTTTGAGCACAAGTGATCCTGAATTTGTGCATTATTTTCTTTATGCTTCTATGACTATGCTCTACTAGAATAGTCCTTTCTTTGATATGTGTACACCATGCAGGATGGTCCTGTGACAATATTGCCCATGTTCCCCAGTCAATACTAAATTTCTTTATAGATACCTTGAGAATATTTTTATACTGCTTCTTGCTACCATGTTAGTGCTTACTATGAATGAGTTCTCTATAAAATAGTATTTTGGGCGAGTGTGTTTGGTATTTGAACTCTGAGGCCAGTTCATCAGATTTGTGCTCTCTGCAATAGAATTTGCACGCTTAGCAGATCTTGCCAGATGATCTTCAGATCTTTCTGAGACAATTCAGGTGGAAGTAGTTCACTTTGACTATACTGTTCAGGTTTCATAAGCATACAACTGCCAATTCAGTACCATGGTTCTGTAGATGTTCAATTTGGAATGCAGTGTGATACTTCTTCTCTACTATACTTTTTCTTGGAGCCTTAATAAATTCTGAGCTAGCTCTGGCAATACCTGCATCAATCTCATCATCAATATGAATATCCCTGGAAAGTGTGTTACTGAGATAAGTAAACTTTTCTACTGTCTTCAAAATTTCTCCATTTACTGATAAATGAACTTCATGTATTAATGTATTCTTGGTGGACTTGTGAACTGATCCAACCACTCTGAAGAGCAATATGGAACTATGTCCAAAGAACAATAAAACTGATCATACCTTTTGACCCAGCAATTCAAATATTAGGCCTATATCCAGAAGAAGTCATAAAAAAATGGGAAATGTTCCAAATGTCCCACATGTTCCAAAATATTCATAGTAGCTCTTTTTGTAATGGCAAAGAATTGGAACTTGGGGGGGATGCCCATCAATTAGGGAATGACTGAACAAGTTATGGTACCTGAATATTAATGGAATACTATTGTTTTAAGAAACCATAAATGGTCTGACTCTAGAGAAGCATGGAATGACTTATGGGATCTGATGATGAGTGAAGGGAGAAGAATCAAAAGAACACTGTACACATTGACAACAACATTGTGAGTTGATTCACCTAGTTCCTCACAGCAGTTCAGAGAGTTAGGACAATCCTAGGAGACCAGCTATGGACAATGCTTAATGTCCATCCAGAAGAAGAAAAACAAATCAAAATAAAACAATCCTCAGAATCTGAATAAACATTACACTTTTCAAAAAATTCTTTTATGTATTTCTCTCCTAGCTTGTGTTTTATTTCTTTTCCCTTAATCCTAATTCCTCATATCAAAAATGACTAATCTGTAAACATGCTAAACAATATTCACCTGTTTGCTGCTGAGGGGAGGGGGTGGGTGGGAAGGGAGGGTGAAAGGATATTATGTAACTTAAAAATATGCATAAGCATGTGGACAAATTTTGAAAAGTGCCCAGGGTCACATTCATAACATGTAATTAGAATGTGCCCAGGGTCACATTCATAACATGTAATTAGAAAAATAAAATAGCAATTAAAAAAAGGGGAAAAAATGTTTCCACGTATGGATGGTGTGGTGTTGACTGGTGGAGGAACTCTTGTTTTCTTTTTCTTGATTGTCAGGCCAAAATTAACAGATAGAGCAGAGAATTGATTCATATTCTGTTGTATCTTGACCTTGGTCTCAGAGGTTACATTGGAGTTTACAATCATCTGCGAACAAAAAGTTACACAACCACTCACCCTCCAATTTGGTTTTGACTTATGGCCATTTTAAGTTAGTTAATCATCCTGTGGAAGTTGATCTCAATGCTCTTTTTATCCTTGTTGAAGTTGTCTAATATCATCAAAGAAAATATCATGGGAGCAAGGAAAAAAACCCTGATTCACTGTTGATGAATGGGAAAGGATGAAAACATCATTCCTCATGTTCCAGATTATTCTTTTAAGGGACTATCCACTGAATTAAACAATATGGAAAGCAGGCATTTTTTTTTCATCCATTTGGTTTTTTCTATTGCTGATTCTTAGGCCTATTTCTTTTGAAAATTCATTTATCTTAATGAGACCTAGTAAAATTTATGGACTTAATGAAATAAACACTATGTTACTCACAAAAAAAAAGCATATGCAGGACATCTTCATTTCTAGGGAATCTCTTTTCCATTTGCATCCTGCACAGCTTATCTTGCAACATAGTGGAAAACATTTTTGGAATTCATATATCTCTCTGTTTTATGCCTCACTTCACATTTAAATCAAAAAGCTATTGAAGACAAAATTTTTCCCCCTGTGGTAGGAACTGAATTTCCAGGGCAAGATGAAGGGATCTTTTAGGATTTAACATATGGTCATAGAACTATAGATTCAGTGTTGGAAGAGACCTCAGAGGATTTCTAGTTCAATCTCCTCATTTTACAGATGAGGAATCTGAAGTCAAAAGGAATTAAGTAACTTGCCCAGGGTCACATTGATAGTAAATAGCAGGGTTGGTACTGAAACCAGATATTCCAATTCCAAATCCATCACTCTGATCTCTGTAGTATACTATTTCTCATACATGAGAGAATGCACGGTAGAGAAAAGTGCTAAAGGCAATCTTTTGCTCTAAAATGTCATTTTTTTTTTTTTTTTTTTAGTTTTTGCAAGACAATGGGGTTAAGGGGCTTGCTCAAGGCCACATGCTAGGTAATTATTAAGTGTCTGAGGTCAGATTTGAGCTCAGGTACTCCTGACTCCAAGGCCAGTGCTCTATCCACTGCGCCACCTAGCTGCCCCTAAAATGTTATTTTTTTCTATAATTAACAAACAATAAAAAGAGAGATTTCTGTACCTTATAATCAACTGGGATTGTAAATGTGTGGTCTGCTCTAGAAAATAATTTAAAAAAACGTACCCATGCTCCTCTTAAATTCTCATCAAAGGATATGTGTGTAGACAATCTATGTGAAGACTATAAAGAGAAAAAAAGATAGTTGATGTTCCCTTGGTTGCTTTATTAAAATAATAGTTTTATCTATGATTTTCTCAATTTTATTAAAATCAGTTATATACTTTGAAATATCTTATGAAATATTTCATTAATGCTCCTATGTAAATTTTATATATATATATACACACACACACACACACACACACACACACACACACACACACATATATATATATCTATATATGTAACTTTCTCTGTTGATTCTTGTTCTGATCCAGCTGTTTCCTCAAGATTTCATTTTTGTAAGAAGTACTTCTATTTTCTAATATATTATACAGATCGAGATATTGGAGTCTTCACTAATTTGGGATTTTTAAAAATCTTACATAATCCCTACCCATAGCTATTTACAAATGACTTACACAAATGTCACATTAGTAGTTGATTGTTGCCTAGAGTTGCTTCAGTTTTTCCAAAGTTACTTGACACTTGCCCCATTGAGTAGCTTCTGATTATCTTCTTAAAGATGAAATTCGTGACCTATTAGATACTATGTGTCTATTGAGATGTCTTTGATTTCTTAAATCCCTGTTTTCCAGAATTCTTTTCACAATAAGCCCCATGCCACCTTTCACTTTGAAGTTTAAATTTCAAAATATTTGATTTGGTTAAAGGATATTCCCAACTTCTTTGAAGAGTAACTCAACCAGTTCATCTTCTGCAACTGATAGTGGGATCGATAGATAGATGATGGATAGATAAAGATAGTGATATTCATAATGGTGTTTTTTTATTAACCATCTTGAATACTAAAAAATAAGATAGCCAAATGTCTTCATAATGTTTAACCTTATTATACAGGATCAAATTAATTCTGTGGACTCATTTTTTTTACTTCTATAAGAAAAAAACTATGAACTATGCTTCTATTTTATTTATTAATATATTTTGTTTTTAACCATAATTACTTCCCAGAAAAATATCCCTCTAACTTTTATCAAAAATATTTGGTGTGAATCTTCATTCAGGAACAAAGGTAGGAGCAAAGTGGGAGCTGAGGGGGATGATGGTGGGAGTGATCCTGAGTTAAGTTGTGGCAAGGTGATCAATAAAAGGACAAGAGGACAAGAAATTCTGGAGGAGAGTGGGGTAACAACCTGGTTCAGTAATGAGATGAAATTGGGAATGGAAGAAAGTATAGTTATAGAGACAATGACCTGGGGAGTGATGAGATTGGAAGTCATGGGGAAAATGAAGCACAAAATTAGAGATTTTTAAAGCAGAGAAAGATGGAGTGATTTAAATATATATATATATATATATATATATATAGATCATATTCAGAAATTTGGGAGATTTTGATCATGGATATAAAACACTGACATGTGGGTAACTGAAAGAAAGAGGAATAGGACATGAGAGCATAACAGAATAAGAAACTTATAAACTAGAATATTTGAGGAAATATCAATATGTATGTTAAAGTCCCCTAGTGAGGAGATGTGTTAAGGAATACAACGCCATAAAATAAATACTGAACTCACTGAGTAAAGTGGAGGAATATCTTAAGATCTGGTATATGATATGAGATCTGGATAAGGAATACAGAATGCTAAGTGATGATGATGATGATGATGATGATGATGATGATGATGATGATGGAGGGAGAGTCTGGAAGTGGAAAAGCAGAGCAAGGGGGATTTTGACTCTCCATCTCAGAGTGTTAACTTAGAAGATATAGGGAAAAGTGCAGGCAATATTGAAAATCGAAGATACAATCTTGTCTGGAAAGATTCAAATATCAGTAAGTACCAAGAAATGGAAGCAGCAGTAGAAATTTAAAGTGAAAGTTACTTTCATTGAAGAGGACTTCAAAAATGTAAGCATACTTAGAGTAGGACTATAGGACATCAGAGGTAGGGTTGAAACAGATGGGAATAAAAGAACTGAAACTGAAATTGTTGAGTTCTTTGACAATCAAGGGATTTAGTACCACTGGGCTAGTGAGGGTAACAGAGTGTGAGTATTATAACTATTTGGAAGAGAGAGACCAGGTAGAGCTTCAGTGGATGAGAGGAGGTTTTCTGTTAAAAGGAGGTGATGTGAATGTTCAAGGTTATCTTTCAAGATCTTGGCAACAGTCTCATGGCAAGTGGTGTCTTGGGAGTCCTGAAGATTTTCCCCAACAGGCAGGCTGTAGAATATTGTCTCCAGTCAGACATGGGCAGGGTCTTAGCATTGGTGTCCAGGGAAGGGTGGTTCCTCTGGAAATCTTCTGAATAGGCAAAGTGAGAAAAAAGTTCTTATTACAGAGGCACATAAAGAAGGTGATAGTTTAATACAGAACCCAAAAATACAGAGAAACATCATTTCATGGGATATTTACAAACATATATACACACAAATAATTTCAACTTATGCAATTATTTATCCCAAAGGAGGCAGAAATGAGAAGTACAGAAATTATATGGAAAACTTTATATATATAAAATCACAAATAGTCTCATTTTAACCAATTCAATCTTTCATATATAGCACTGAGCAATGGATTTCATCGAGGAGGATGCAAATGAGTTTAGAGTCAAGGATTACAACTGAAATATACTTATTATATCCACTGTATATACTTCCATTGTCTTTTGGGCTTTTTGTGATTTTAATTTTGTCGTAACACTAGAAAAATAATGGTGTTACAAGTCACACTAGATTATGTAGGTTATATCCACAAAACATAGGTTCCAGTAAGTTCTACACCAAGCTTTGAGACACTAGCCAACAACAGATTTTATGTTTGTCATGAAAGACAATTTAGTTTAATACAGATTGTCTCATTATGAAATTCTTTAAATGGACAAATTATCAAAGTATAAATACTGTATTGCTTTTCCCCTTGATTCAAATACAGAATAAGTCAGTGTTTTTTTACCTGAATCACAACGTTATTGATTCTGCATATATAAAAAATGTCTTTAAATATAGTTATCTAGTCATAGAAATCTTAAGTTAACTGCATAGAAGGGCAAGCAATAATGTAAGATAGGATAATAGGAAGAAAAATATTTCTATAATTCTCATCGTCACTCACATATCACTTGGTATTATACTCTTGCTACATATGTATTTGCCATGTTCCTTACTTTAAAAAAAAGATCTTAAACATGTGACTTTCCTAGCACGTGAATGAACGAATAAATGAAAAGGACAATTCTTAAGAATAAGAGCTTAGGACTGGTCATTATGTGTCAAGCACTGTTTGGAGTGCTTAATCATAAATAATAAGTAGAAAAGTGAAGACAGTCTCTGTTTTCAAGAAACTTCCATTCCAACAGGAGTAGACAGTGCTTATAGGAAAGTTGTGATCAGAGAATAGTATTTTGGTTTGAATAGAAGAGTAGCCAGGCAGGGTAGAAGATTGACATAAGTATTTGTAAGATTAATGGCTCAATAACTGGAAGGAAAGAGAAATATGAGTACTCATATAGCAATAAGGCTGCTGGTGAAATAATGTCTGGAATGTGAAATGTGGCATGGCCCTAGGGCAAATGGATATAGTGGACAACTGAGCAGGGAATAATCAAGACAACTCTGGGTAAGAATTTCTGGAGAAAAGAGGATTAAGCCCTCCAGTTCATGCTTTCTGTTCTGGACAACAAGGCTGCTGTTGAGATGTCATACATAATATAAAGATTAGTAAATGTGTATTTAATGTGGATATAAATGCTAGTTTTAATATCTTGTACTGAAGCAATATAATTGAGTATTTAAGAGTGGGGCTAAAAACCTTTTAAAAACCAAACCACATAGAATGCAATAAGCTATCAAAAAAAGGGAACACAGATTTGTTTTAATCTGTTGAATATATTTTACTAATTGGCAAAATTTAACCATATATGTATCCACATATAAAGAGAAAATTGCCACTAATAAAGTATGTAGAGAAAGAGGAGAAAGAAACAGGTAAATACAAATATTTGCATCATAAAGACAGAGGGAGATACATCTTAGCAAGCACAAAGACAATTTTTACTTTAACTCTATTGCCTTAAGACAATAACTTCTTTGTGCCTCAGGGTATAATGTTTATATGCCTTCAGGGATGCGATAATTTCCTTCCAGATGCACTTAGTTAACTCAGACTTACTTGAAAATTATTTCTTCCAATTTGATTACCAGATTTTCTTACATCCATTGAGGAAATCTGTATTAGCTAATACTTTGAGCATAACCAAGGAGGTTTTTAACAACCAATAACAATCCCATTGTTCTTCTAATCAATCCAAAGTAGGAAATAATTCTATTCAGGGAACAGTTTAAAGTTGTGTGCTAAAATTTTAGATACTATAGTGGTTTACATTCTCATTATTTCAGTAATTGAGGATTCCTCTGTGAATCATGTTTAATACAGACAAGATGAAGTCAGCTAAGGAGTTCTTGCTGTGTTAAACTTTTACTACTACTACTACTACTACTACTACTACTACTATTACTATTATTATTGGAGGTGATGGTGATGAGCACTTACAAAGCAACTTAAGATTTGCAAAATATTTTACTGATACTATCTCATTTTATCCTTACAACAATTCCATGAGGTAGATACTTCTATTATCTACATTTTTCAAATAAGAAATCTGAGGCAGGCTGAGAGTAAGTGGCTTGCCTAGGGTCACAGTTAAAATGAGATTCAATTTAACATAAAATCTTCCTGACTAAAAATTGCTTTATCCACTGCACCAACTTAGCTGCCTATTAATATATGAAGATAGAATGGTCCTGAATTTTTTTATGATCATCAAAAATGACTAATTCTGCATTTATCTTTTAATATCTATTACAAGGCCAACCTTTATAAACATTTTTCACTCAATGAATACTTATTTTACTTATGACTAATATCTAATTGAATCATCCTCTCCCCTAAATATCTTCAACTGATTCCAAGTTGAGTTTACACACACACACACACAATATACCATTTTATGTATAATTTATATATTCAACCCTTCTTTATCCAGTTGAGATGAAAATGAGGGTCCAATTTAATCTATCCCCATTCCTTCCTCCTTGTTTATTCTTAAGAATTCCAATTCAGTGAATTCATAAATATCACTCTTTCCCCTTCTTTATTCCCTAGTAGAATATTTTTTCCTTTTAATATCCTAAGATCATCAAAAAACTATTCTTAGGCCCTCTGTCTGATTTACACTATATTAGACTCAGAAGATATTAGGGTCCTGATGGCATGCCTGTTGTTTCTCTGTCTATTATGAAATGAACACTTCATCAATATGTAGAAATGTACTTATCTTTCTGTGATTTTCTTGCTTCGTGTATTAGCACTCTCAAAGAATCTCAAAGTATCTATTCATTTCTTTTTTTTAATCAGGAATAGCTGGAATTCCTCTTTCATTAAAAGTCTATTTCCACCCCCCCATGATTATACTCAATTTTTCTGATTTAGTCTGAAATATTAAGAGGTAGTAGAGTTAAGAGTTACTTATGAGACAAAAGGGCAACACAAAACTACTTGTTGATAAGAGGATGTAGCAAAAGTTTTGCTTCTGAATCCCCATGACTAACCAATTTTAATTGTCACAGGGGAAAAAAAGGCATGGTACTGAACATAAATCACTGAATGGGACACAGATGCAGTGGTTTACATGTATAGCCTTCCAGTTTAATGAATGTGGGACATATTTTCTAAGTATAAAAGGACATCTTATTTTCCAAACATTATTCTCTATATATGCAACAAATAAATAAAAAAGAATAGAAAATAAAATATGGTTCTTGATATTGTAATCTAAGTATGTGGCTACTGAATATTTTCATTCTTTTTCCTCTCATTTCCTTAGCCAACTGATATTGTGATACAATAGAATTTTATCTTTTTGAAATATAAGCTACAATTTAGCAAAGAGCTTCAGGACTATTAGTCAATATAGTCTGTCACACTGGAAAAATAAAATGGATATGTTATCAGAAAAGGGTTGGATACAAATTCCAGCTCTGATGCTTATTCTCGGCATGGCACTCCTCAATATAACATGGATAATAATCCTTTCTTTTTGATGGGGTTATTGTGAGGAAGTCTGAGTTATTTAATTCTTACAACTCTTTGTCAATGTCACTGTATTATTACTACTCAATACTTTAGTGAATGTATATATATATATGTATATGTATGCATACTGTATATATATATATATATCATATAATTTATATATATATGTGTATGTCTATATGTGTGTATATATAGCTGAGGTTCATTGAGACAACTCATAACACATATCTTACAATGAGCAGCACAGAACTCAAATAAAAGAAATTATTTTCTTCAAGTTGTTTTATTCTAGTGGGAATGGGAGGGAGCAGCAAGCACATATACAAAATATATGCTAAACAAAAAGTAATTGGGAGGCATTAGCTATTTGAGGAATTAGGAAAAAACTTGTGTTGAAGTCACATTTGAGTGTAACTTTAATAGAAGCCAGGGTAGCTAAGGCACTTCAGTGGATAGAATAGTGGAAAAGGAGTTAGAAAAATGAGAGTTCAAATCTGGCCTCAGACACTTACTAGCTATGTGACCCTAGGCAAGTCTCTACTAGGGAAGGAAATGGCAAATCACTTCAGTGTCTTTGCCAAGAAAACTTCATGGACCGAAATGATGTGACATGGTCCACAGGGTCATGCAGAATTGGACATGATTGAATAACTGGACAATACTTTGAAAAAAGTTAGGGAATCTGAGGCAAAGGTTAAAAAATCAACAACATTCTGGGTGTGGAGGATAATATATTCAAAAGTACAATAGCAGGGATATTATCTACCAAAAAGGTCAGTTTGGCTAGAACACAGCATATAAAACAGGTGAGTAATATGTAACAAACGTGGTAAGGTCAGCTAGACACAGATTGAAAAGAGCTTTAAATGACAAAGGGAGTCTACAATTTATCATAGAGATAATAGCGAACCACTGGAGTTGCTTAAGCTGGGAAGTGACATATTCAGATCTGTGCTTTAGGAATACCAGTAGAGAGTGTGGGACAGAAAGGAAAGGTTATTTGGAGGCAATCAGAGCAATTATTGTAATAGTCCAAAGGAGAAGTTTAAAAGGACCTACCATACTTCCCTATGTATTAGACACACCTATGTATAAGACACCTTAATTTGGGGGCCTGAAATTTGAAAAAAATGTAATATATAAAATAATTGAACTCAGGCTTTATTCATAATAAAATTCATACAATTCCTAATCACTGTCAAAACTCCCATCCATTAGCCTGTCCTCATCTGTGTTTGATGAGGAATCACTGTGTTAGGAGAGGCTCTAATGCTCTCCTGCCCATGCTCTGGTTTGTGGTTGACCACAAGTACTCCCTGGGCAAGTCTGGTGCATGGACACAAGCTTAGTCCATTCCATTTCATGAATCTGAAGCACCAGTTGTTTTTTCCTTTGGAATCAGTTACTTCTTTTTTATCAACAATTCTCCTGTCCTCCTGCTGAACCATCTTTGTGGACACAGGAATTCCATTTGTCCTTTGCTCTTCAATCCTCTCTCTAGATCAGGTCATTTGGTTGACTTGTCTCTCATGGCCTTCTTCTGCCATGGTGTTTTCAGTCGGGTTTCTACTTGGATTGTTTTCTCAGTTGGAAGGTGATCAAATTAATGTTCAGTAGCATGATTTCCATTCACTTTTGCAAACTAGATCAATTTGAATTTGAATTCAGCACTGTACAAAATTCTTTTCTGAGACATTTCTGGGCAGAACATGGCAAAATGTAACCTAATATGCCAGTAACAAATGCAAAACAATGAACATAAAGACAAGGAAGAAAAAGTGGGAAATGCAAGTAAAAAAATCTACAATACTGTATAAGATGCTCCCAGTTTTTAGACCCCAAAGTTTTCAAATTCTCACAAGGACCAGAAGAGATGTCTATAGTACTCTTTTGAACCTTTTATTCAAACTAGACAGCAGATTCTTATTTACTGGTCTCTAGATCCAGCCATTCAACAAATTCTAAATCATTTTAAATATATTATTGTGTAGTCTACATTTTCCCAACTTTTTCACAGAAATTCTTGGTTTGCTAAATAAACAAAATCTTAATTGTTTATCATAAAAAGAAATGAAATCTGATAAACTCATTCTTGATAAAATCAAACTAGTCTTTATGAGTTCTACATCCTTTGCCAAATAATCTACTATATACATTTTAGCATTACAATGGGGGGGGGCAGCCAGATCAATTATAGTAATAGTCCAAAGGAGAGGTAAAAAGGACCTATAATAGGGTGGTGGCTGCTTAATCTCCAACTCTAGGTCTCAGATCTTATGATCATTATCTTCCATTGTTTCCATCTTTTGTCTCTTTTAAAAATCTATACTGATCAATGAATTCCTTGCACATTCATTATCTATTTCTTAGAAAACACCTGGGGCAGCTAGGTGCTTAGGTGGATCCAGGAGGACCTAAATTCAAATCTGGCTTCAGATACTTAATACTTAGCTGTGTGACCTTGGGCAACTCACTTAATTCCATAGCCTTGCGCTCCCCCCCCAAAAAAAAAACCACCTCCTTTTTGGAAAGTTTAGAATGATTCCTCCTTATGTCTATGGAAATTTTTTTTGAGGGCTTTCAAAGATATGCTCTCCTATGATGATTCTCATAGTATTCTACATTTCTTTTAATCATGTAAATGATTTACATTCAGGTACCTACTAGAGGCAGCTCAAAATGGTTCAGATAAACAATTGTTAAAATTTTCATTGTGAGCATTTACACATCACTGAATGATAAAAACTAAAGCTTGATTGTTTTGCTGATTTATAGTCTTAACATAGTGATAATATTCCATTACAATCATATGCCACAACTTGTTCAGTCATTCTCCAGTTGATGGGCATCCCCTTAATTTCCAGTTTTTAGCCAACACTAAAAGATCTGTCATATTTTTGTGCAAATAAGTCCTCCCTATTACCCCTTTTTAATATCTCTTTAACATACTAGTGGCATATGCACTGTTTTATAGCCCTTTAGATATAGTTCCAAATTGTCATTCAGAATAGTGGAGTTTACAACTCCACCAAACAGTGCGTTAGTGTCCTAGTTTTCCCACATCCTCTCCAACACAACATTTTCCTTTTTTTTGTCATATTAATCAATAAGAGAGGTGAGAAGTAGTACTTCCAAGTTGTTTTAATTTGCATTTCTCTAATCACTAATGATTTAGAGCATTTTTTTCATGACTATAGCTTTGATTTCTTTGTCTAAAAATTGCCTTTGGACATATATCGATTGGGGGACAATTTTTATTCTTTTTATAAATTTGACTCAGTTTTCTCTATATATTTGAAATATGAAGTCTTTATCAGAAATAGTTGTATTGTAGATTTCGTCGATTCCCCTAGTTTTTGCTTTCCTTCTGATTTCGGTTGCATTGGTTTTGTTTGAACAAAAACTTTTTATATAATTACTCATTTTACATTTTATAATGTTCTTTGTATTTCATTTGCTAAAAAGTTTCTTCTTTTATCCACAGATCTGACAGGAAAGTTGCTTTAGGCTCTCCTAATTTGCTTATAGTATAACCCTCTATATCTAGTCATGCACCTGTTTTGACCTTAACTGGGTAAAAGATGTAAGAAGCTAGTCTATATATAGTTTCTGCCATAATGTTTTCCAGTTTTCTAAGCAGAAAATAGTAAATTTTTGCCCCCAAATTTTGAGTCTTTGGGTTTAGCAAATAGTAGATCACTTATGACCACTGACCAAAATGCATTGCATACCTAATTTATTCCACTGACCCATCACTCTATTTCTTAGCCAATATCAGGTTGTTTGGATCATCACATTATAATACAATCAGAAATGTGGTATGGCTAGGCTAATTTCCTTTACATTTTTTCCCATTAATTCTCTTAATATTCTTAATAATTTGGTTTTTCAGATAAATTTTGTCATTTCTAGCTCTAGATACATTTTTTTGCTAGTTTAAGTAGTGTGCCACTCACTAAAGTAGTTTGAGTCAAAATTGTTATTTTTATGATATTGTCATGGCCTACGCATAATAAATTAATACAATTTTCCAGTTGTGTAAACAGGGTTTTTTATAAAATGTTTTGGGATTACATTCATGTAACTCTGGAGTTTGTCTTGGCAGGCAGACTTCTAAGTAGATTATATTGTCTACAATGATTTTAAATAGAATTTCTAGCTCTTGCTTCTGGACTTTGCTGGAAATTTGTATCCCAAATACTAAAATTGTTAAGCATTTCAACTATTTTTTTTAGTGGATTCTCTAAGTACGTCTGCAAAGAATGATTGTTTTCTCATTGCTTAATTTTTTCTTCTCTTATTGATATTAACATTTCTAGTACAATATTGTATAATGATGAGAATTCATATCCCTGATTTACCCTTAATTTTACTGGAAAGTCTTCTAGTTTATTCCCATTACAGATTCTGCTTGTTGATGATTTTTAAGTAAATACAACTCACTTTAAGGGAAATTTCATTTCTTCCTATGCTCTCTAGTGTTTTGGGGAGAAATGAGTGCAATGTTTTTGTGAAAGTATATATATTTTTTCCATCTATTGAGATATAATTTCTGTTGGATTTTGTTCTTAATATAGTCCATTATGCTGAATTTTTCTAACACTGAAATAATTCTATATTCTATATTCCTCATATGAATCTCACCTGGTCACCTGTCTGTCCTTAAGAGGTATTGCTCTACTCTCCTGGCTAATATTTTATTTGAAATTGTTGTATTAGCATTCATTAGCAAAGTTGGATTGTAGTTGTTTTAGCTCTTCCTGGTATAGATATCAGCACTATATTTGTATCATAAAAGGATTTTGGTAGAACTCCTTTACTCTTGGGATTATTCTTTAAATGTTTGGTAAAGTTTGGTATTGTATCCATATGGCCCTGGAAATTTTTTCATAGGGAATTCTTAGATAGCTTTTTAAAAATTTAAAAATCCTCTGTCCTCTTTTGTTAATCCAGGCAATTTAAATTTATATTTTTCTACTAAATATTTGTATTAAATATTGTATTAAATATTGTGCCATTCTACTTGATTCCATTGAACTTATATTGCCGGATTCACTTAATTTCCTACTTATTGGTGGTGAATTCATCACCATTTTAATTTTTTTTTTCATTTTTGATGCTGGTAATTTAGTTTTCTTCTTCCCTTTCATCTATTTAGTTTTAAATGTTTTTTCATAAAATTCTTTTTTATGCTCTTATATGAAATTGTTTTTTAGGCCAGAGACCAAGTCATATTTTTCCTTAAGGTTCTGAATGAAGCCATTTTGACATTGTTGTCCTGTTGTAAGTTTGTTTCTTGATCCTGACATCATAGTAACCTTCTATTGTCAAATCCCCCCCCCCCCCCGCTTTTGCTTCCCATTTTGTGATTTTTTTTTTGGCTTTATATAAAAGTAGGGTTTTTACTCCTGGCAAGGAGAGAACACTGTTCCAAGTTTTTCATGTCGTGGGAGCTTTCAGCTGGCTTGTATGGGGGTTAGGGTCTTGTTGATGGCTTGCCCCATTGCTGCAAATCTCTTCTGGTGCAGTCCCCTACTGGTGTGGCCTGCTTGCCAAACTACATTCTTCTCCAACCTTTGTGAGATACAGATTTTTCTTGCTGACTTTCCAAGATGTCCTGGGCTAGAAAACTGTTTCACATCTCCAAAACTGGTTTTGAGGCATTAATCCAAGTTTATTTGGAGCAGAATTTGGGAAATCTCAAACAAGTAAGTGTCTGCCTGATTTCACCACCTTGGGTCCCTTATCCTTCATCTCAATAGTCAAAAAGTAGCTATAGAGCTACAGGATTTAGTCTATCTTTATTTTTTTATTCTTCATAACTAAATGCTATGGATGCATTTTAATTTTTTTTTTAGATTTTTTTTTCAAGGCAATGGGGTTAAGTGGCTTGCCCAAGGCCACACAGCTAGGTAATTAAGTGTCTGAGGCCGAATTTGAACCCAGGTACTCCTGACTCCAAGGCTGGTGCTCTATGCACTGCGCCACCTAGCCACCCCTATGGATGAATTTTAAATTATAAAAGTCATGCATCATACTCAATCAATCATTTAAGGCTCAAAGTCTGGGAAAAACAAAAATATCTAAGGTATTCTACTGCTTTGATCTCAGTCCTGCTATGGGCAAAACAGAATCAGTGAGCAAATTAATAAAACACAATTTATAAGGCATTCTCCAAAATTAAAGGGAAACTCACAGACTAAAATCATAAATATTTTCCCAAAGTCAGAACAATCATAGAATAACAAATCACAAACTAATCAGCAAGTCATAAAACTGGAAGCTAATGACAGATAAGACTTCAATTATCAATAGAAAATCAGCCACTAGAACCAGAAATCAAAAGGGATATCTTTCCCAAAATATTTGCAAGAAAAAAAATTAAAAACAGGAGATAAGAGCTTAAAATCCTTTTGCTTATAAATGGTCTATTAACCTGAAATCACATCTTTTCTTCCTGTAATTCTACTATCCATTCTATATTCTACATTTATCTACCTAACTTCACAGGTTACATCTACTTATATGTCAAAGAAATCGTATGCTCTGGAACAAATCACTAAGACTTAAACACTTAGAATAGTTAGGCACTTAGTACAATACAAAATACTACATTATAAAACCAAACAAATGACAGTTATGACCCACAAGCAGCTTACTTTCTATTAGGGAAAGATGATACATAAAAGGACTGGGAAAAACAGGGAAACAGGGAGAAGATATCCTTGGGAGCAAGGTAGAGGAGAATGGAGTCTAAGCAGAAACCAAGAACTAAATTCAAGGGGTTTGTGCACTTTCAATATAGTGGAGGTTGCATGAGAAACTGATCAATAAGATGGTGTTACAGCTACATAATGATTTTTCCAGGGGAGGGAAGACCCCAGGGACGGTGTGAAATTCCAGGGTAAGAAGGCCTAGAACATAATGATACCCACATTTCTCTAGCTACTCATGGTTCCATAGTTCCCTTCTACCACCATCCTTTTATCCATGAGACATTTCTTCCAGCAGAGCCCTAATCTCTTCCATATGGTTAGTGTCCACTATACCTACACCCATTGCTAAGTTTTCCTTGTCTTTCAGACATGTTTATCCAAATCATCCAAGGCAAAAGGTAAACTTAATACTAAAGGCAATGTCTTCTAGGGTGCTAGAGATAAAGTGGGTTTCAATTAAAATCATAAAGGGAATGTTAACATGACCTACTCAAATATGCATCAACAAAGTTCTTTCTCTGATTATGCCTACATATTTTGATTGTCTAGATGTTGAGCTCAGAGGGTGGAATAGAGCTCATCAAAGGACTAGTAAGGGACAAAAAATTCACAAGTATAGACCAAGAAATAGAGATGGAGTGTCCAAGGCCTTACAAGAAAGAAGTTAGGTAGTCCAGCTGACAGTGGCAAAGGAACACATTGAGAATACTACTCTCATAAGATGCAAATACTATCAGGCCTCTGATTCCTGTGCCCTGACTATCCTATGGAAGTTCAAGTGCGCTCTAAGGATACAAACATCAGCAACACACCTAAAGACACAGCACTGATGGCTGTTAACAATATCCAGTGGTTTGGGAACTTCTTAAAAGGGGTTCTAATGAACTTTTCTCACTATAATGGGTTTAGTGGATAAAACAACAGTATTTTTAGGACTAGCTGCCACAAACCTAGCAAATCTATCCTTAGTATAAATTCAAACTGATTTGTAACTATAATTGGGGAACAAACTATTGCTGGTTCTCTTACCTTTATCTCAACAGAGGCCCACGAATAAGGTAACTACCTCAAACTTCTCTTGCTAAATGAGGATTTTAAGTAGAAGGTTCCCAGGGAGTATAGTTACCTAACTTCTTGTAATTAGGAAATTCCTATTTTATTTTCATCAGGAGATAAGAACTCTTGTAATTATCAGTGAATAGTCACCTAAGAATCACTTGGTAGGGAATATCAAATAATATACTTTTCTTCTTGACTCTCTTGTATTACCTGTCACTGACACTTATACCTCTGTTTGATAATTTCTTAGGGAACATGCAGCGGTTACTACCTTAGAGCATTTATGCAGCTAAATGCATTACTTTCATACTGACGTTTGAATGATTTTGGACTCTTCTGAACTCTACCTTTGGATAGGTTTCCTGTCAGAAAATGGTGCTCACCTACATGGCCTCCAAAGACTCTATCTCAGTCTGTCTTTAAATCTTAGTCCAATCAAACCATTAGGTAAAATGCTAGCTACAGGATATATAAAAAAAGATAAAAAAATAAGTCTCTGCTTGAAGAGCTAACATTTATCTTGGGAGAAAAGCACATTTGTAGGATCAGGAAAAGCCTCAAGTAGAAAATACTTTAATTGAGCTTTGGAAGGAACAAGGGCAAAAAGGTAGAGGCAAAGAGTGCATTACAGGATTGGGGCCAGCCTGTGAAAAGGCACAAATAGACAATGACAGGAAGGTTGCATATGTGTGAAGATTAGAAAAGGGTCAGTTTGGTAGAACAAGTGTAAATGGGAGTAATGCATAATAAGACTGGAAAGATACATTGAAAATAGTTGTGAAATACCTCATTAAATCACCCCCCCCAAAAAAAGTGTGTTTGCTCCTAAAGGAATGATTGGAAATTGTTGCATATTTGAATGGCATGATTAGAATTATGCTTTTGGAAACTCTTTGGGAGCTTTGTAAAGAATGTATTAGATAATTCCAAGGAAAGGAAAAATTGCAAAGATGCCTATTAATGGTGGTTTAAGCAGTCCAGGAGAAAAATATTGATGGCCTGAACCATGGGAAAGGTCATGTGACTTGAACAATGGGACTGATGTGTAAACTGTAGGGAAGGTAAAAATGACAAAATTTGGCAACTCCAGTTTTCCATGTGACCATATATAAAAAAATCATAGCATAATAAGTACCTCACAGTGTTACTGTGAAATAAAATAATCTATGAAAATGTTTTGCAAATTTTAAAGAAATATATAAATGTTAATGATTACTATAATTTCTACCATTTCCATTTTTGCAATTATCTCAGTTTTTTAGTGTAGCATAAGAAATTGCACCTAACTACATATGTTAAAAAAACACATAGTGGAAAATCTTGAAATTTAATGGTTTCTGAAAATATCTTAAGTACTTGAAAAGTTTATGGAATTACAGAATAATATAAGAAGACAATGTTAATTATGTGCAACACTGTCACAAAACTTCTAGAAACCAGGACAAATACATATTATTGAAATAATATCACAGAATTTTTAAGAGTTATTTTGGAAATAAGTTTTTATATTCAAAAGACACTTTCATATTCCTTTTAGAACACTTTAAACAATTCAAAATCACATTTATTGCTTTGCATACAATAGCTCATATAGTTATACAGTTAAAAAAATAACTCAAAACAAAGCAATACATCTGGCATTCTCCCCCTCCCAATGGAAAATACATTTTGTTGGAGGAAAAAAAAAATCAAACTGTATTAGATAATTTGTACTTCAGTGGGTAGTTACAACTGATAATTACTTAAACCATTACACCAACAAACCAATTAACATTAGCTGATTAGCATATAAACAAACAGGAACCCTTTCACATTTTAGTAAGCAGTAAAGAAAACAAAGCTGAAAACAACCCTTTTAAATGGTCATTTTCAAGTGAGTTTCTATTATATTGAATTTCTTTTTCTTCAGATTAGAGCTCATTAATAGAACATTCCTATATATACACACAAAGATGCACAAACTGATACAGTATTTATTTCAACAACAAATTAAAGGTCATAATATACATAACTTAAATACCCCACATGCTGTGACTGATATTGGCTTCGTATTCCTTAATCATAAGTTTCTTCCTCTGATGTTCACCAATGAAGTTTTCTCATTAAAAGGCACATTCTTATCTGCAACCAAAATAAATAGGTAATATTTAAATCTTTTCTTTTACACATTTCAGAACATTTCTATTACTTCACAAAGTTCAGCAAAAAGAAAAATAAAATTAGGTAATCAAAAATTGTCAATTTAGGAAATTTAAGTATTTATACTAATATTTGTATCAATTTTATCAAATGCAACCACTTCGATATACATTAAAGATATAGGCAAAGACGTACATTTACCTATAGATTTTAAAAACTTTTCACTTTTATTGTTTTTCTGAACAGTTACTGTTATATTAGCTTAAGTAAGAAAACATCAATAAATTTTAACTATGTACCAAATATAGTCAAATTTTTTTTTGCTTTAAATTTCAACCAATGAGGTTTATATGAATAATTAACAATATAACTGAAATAACGTGCACCTTACAATTTTAACCTAATTTCTAGGTCTTTCAAGAATTATGTTGAAAGACATCTTCAGGATCAGGAGTGTTCAACCTTAAGCTCTTCTGAGCTGCCCAGCAAAACACCTCCTTCAAGGACCACATACAGAATTCAATACCCTTTCATGAATACAATGCAATGTGACTATGAACCCTGTTCTAGATAATAATATTTGCTTTGTTATAAAGTCTTCTAATATTTTTACTGGATTGTTTTATGGGTTTAGTAACTGCTTGAATAACTTCTTCCCAACTGTTTGGGATTGGATAAATAATAATCTTAGAATTGAATTTGCGTAAAATGAGAAGTTGTTTTTTTTTTTGGATTCCATGTTCAGAATCTTTTTTGGTTTTTTTTTTTTTTTGCAAGGTAAACAGGGTTAAGTGGCTTGCCCAAGGCCACACAGCTAGGTAATTATTAAATGTCTGAGACCAGATTTGAACCCAGGTACTCCTGACTCCAGGGCTGGTGCTTTATCCACTGTGCCACCTAGCCGCTCCCATGTTCAGAATCTTAACCAAAGTCAGAGATGCAATTATATCCTAGCAACAAATTTGAAATTAGAACTGTGTTTGAATCCAGGGATGTTTATGTGACAAAGGAAAAAAAAATTAGTCAGTCAATAACCAGCCAGGCATGGGAAAACAAAGATGGCAAATGATAGTCAATGCTCTCAATTAGCCCATACCCTAATAGGGGAAATAACATGAAAACAAGCATGCACAAATAAGTTATATACAAAACAAACTGGAGATTACCAACTGAAGGAAGGAACTAGCATTGAGGAGGAATGAAGGAAGGCTTTTTGTAAAAGATGGGAGTTTAGCTGGGAATTTATGGAAGCCAGAAAAGTCAAGAGGTGGGGTTGGGGAGGAGATGAAATATCTTGTGTGAGGAACAGAAAGGAGGCCAGACAGAGGAATACACAGTACTTGAGAGTGAGTAAGGTACAGTACAAGTACACTGGAAAGGCAGAAGAGGTGTGAGGCTTTGAATGCTAAACAAAGCATTTTATAGTTGATACTGGAAGCAAAAGGAGTTGAAGTTTACTGAAATGGTCATTCCACTTTGCATCTGTAGTCTTGCCTGGTTTCAACTGTAAGAACAAGATGCCTCTGCCAGGAGCTCCTCACTTCTAATCTTATCACCATGTTACCAACTCAAGCCCATATCAACATTAAAATCCTCCTTCAGCTTCATTTCCCCTTTGATTGGAGGGTGGGAGGATGGAGTACACAAATCCTCCTACTGCCTTCCTGTATAAAAGGTAGAAACTGGACTTTCAAACTCACTCAACTTTGTATCTCTGCTCTGCCTCATTATCTACTACATGGAACAAGATGACCCTTGTGTCTCTGATTACTATGTACATCCCCCTACCACTTTGGATTATAAGCAACTCGAAGGCAAGGTCTGTGTATTTTCTTAAATGTTTGCCCAGTGATTGGCACAGATTTTAGTACATCATAGGTACATAAAAAATGTTTATGAGATTACTAGTTTGTATGGCCAGATCTTTGCTTTAGGAACATTAACTTAACAATTAAGTGGAAGATGAACTGAGGAGAAACTTGAAGCATAGAATTCAACCAGCAGGTTATTGCAATAAGACCAGGCACAAGCTGCTGAAGCAAATGGTAGCAATGTGAATGAAGAAAACGGGGTATGAGAGATGTTAAAAAAAATAAAATCTTGGCAAGAGATTAAAGATGAGGTCAAAGTGAATGTTCAAAGATGATTCTTAAATTGTAATCCTGGGTGAATAGGAGGATGGAGATGTCTCTGAAAATAATAGGGGAGTTGGGAGGATATGAGGGAAGAAGATAAGGAGCTTGGTTCTAGACATGCTGTATTTAAGATATCTATACAATATACAGTCTGAGATGTCTAAAAGGCAACTGGAGATGTGAATTTGAAGATTAGGAGAGAAGAAAAGTTTGGACTGCATAAGTAGGTCTGCATATTACCAGTTCAGATAATTGAACAGATAAAACCACAGAAGGCAATGAAATTACCAAGTGAAATGGTATGGAAGGAGAAGAGAAGGGGGGTCTAGGAAAGAACCCTGGAGGAAACCTACCTTTAATGGGCTGGAAGAACATTCAGCAAAGGAGACTGAGAAGGAATGGTCAGACAGGTAGAAGGAGAACCAGGATACAGTAATGTCACGAAAACCTAGAGAGACGGGTATCAAGGACAAAATGATCGAAAATCTCAAAGCCTGCAAAGACTCAAGAAGGAAAAGGACCAGAAAAAAAAATAGGACATTAAATCTGGTAATTAAGAGATTATTGGTAACCTTGGAGAGAAGTTTTAGATGAATGATGGAATAAAAAGGCAGATTACAGTTATGGGCGTGAGGAAAAAAAGAAGCAGAGGGAAGCATTACAGAGAGCTTTTTCAAGGAGTTTAGCAAAAAAAAAAACAGAAGAGATATTAGATGTTAGCTAGGGAATGGACTTGAATCGAGAGGGTTTTCTGAGAATGGGAGAAACAGACATTTTATAAATAGTTAGTAGACAAAGAATGAAGACTTAAATGGGAGTAAGGAAGATGGAGGAGATAATCTGCTGGAGAAGAAGGAAAGGAATGGGATCACATGCATGTAGAGAAACATCTACCTTTGTAAGAAGGTCAACCTTTTCAGGGGAGATTTGATTTAAAGTAGTGATAATAGAAAAAAAGTTTTTTTAATAATGAGAAATGAGGAACAGGAAATAAGAGTGAGCTCTGGGAGAATGGCCTCAATTTTTTTCTGTGAAATATAGACTAGGTTCTCAAATGATAGGAGAGAGAAGGGGGCATAGAAGGTTTGAGGAAGGATGAAAAGGTTTGGATGAGTTGCTGTGATGAGCTGTAGAGTGAGTTAATTAAGGAAGTATAAAAAGATGGATTTACTATAGTGAGGGCCCAGTTGAAGTTATCTAACATAAATCTGTGGTGGGCTCAACCCAAATATTTTCATGATTTTCTCTAGCCTTGACATGCAGCACATGTGTAGGAGTAAAGGTGGAAGATGATGGTAGTGATCAGATGAAGAATGGCAAATGGGGCCAGTGTAGAGATGAACTGGTTCACTAAGAAAAAAAAAACAATCAAGAAGGTGAAAGGAAGTAAAGTACACTTAGTGAAGGAGTGATGACTTGGGAAAAAACTGAGGGATGGGATAAGAGGTCATAATGAGAAGGAAAAACAAGGTTTGTGGTTTTAAAACAGAGGTAGGGATGAAATGACCATGGGTTGTGGTATTTCAGAGTTCATGAATATAGAATTGGTGTTTTTATGGGTGATGGCAAGACCAAGGGGAGAACCATTTTTGTATGTGGCTGAAATGGGATGAAAGGAGTAGATCATGTGAAATGATTAAGCTGAAGAACTGTGAGGATAGGATATAGTATGAGGGCAGAAGTTAAGAAGGAAAGACTGTGAGCCAGGCACTGTACTCATTGAGGAAGGAAGAAATATGTCCTGGAGATCTAAAGGCAAAAGGTAATAACATTTTGATCTGATGGTAGATATGGATTGAATGAACCTCAAAGGAGGAGAGATTACTGAAATAATGGTGGGAGAGGGAGAACAGGAAGAGTACTCCTTTTCCTTATCTGAAAAGGGGATAATATTGCACTTTAAATGGTTTTTGAAATAAAACATATATTTTTAGAGGTATATCAAGGTGAGTTGATATTTTGAGGATGACTCAAGGTGTTTTGAGCCATTCATGTCATGGACAGAAATTATAGAACAATAAAGAAAGCCTGGAGTCAAATCTCACCTCTGACATATCTTGCTTATGACTCTTGGCAAAATATTTAATTCTCACTCCCCCAATCTCCCACCCCTCAAATAAAAAAACAAAAAACAAAGAGAAACAAAACAATATAAGGTTAAAAATTACAGATCAGGCATCAGTCAGCACTGGTAAAGGGAATTTCTTTTGGTAAAGGTGGAGAGTTGTTTATCTCAGTGAAATGAGGGAAGTAACCCACTAATTGTATGATTAATTCTATCATACTTCACTGTATCCCAATCCATATTCAAATAACTCCTATGATAATAACCTATCTTGCTAGAATAGCAATGATAATGAAAATAGCAATAATTATAGTAACAGAAACAACAGACAACAACAAGAATGGAGACAACAATATCAGAGATTCAATGAAATACGTACACACATATTAATCTTACAATTCATCCCTTCAAATAACTAAAAAATCTTTTAAAGTATTAAGTATATTTTCAATGAAATGTTCTTGATACTTTTCCATATTATTTAATGAAGCTAGAGATGTCTTTTATAAAACACCTAATTTTTTCTTATTGTGAATTCTGTATTTCAAATTGGTTTTAAAAAGTCAACAATTTTGGTTCACCATTAATATATTCAAGACTGATATAAAGTGATCTAATCTAATTTAAAAGACAACCAGTTTAGTTAAAAACAACTTTTTAAGTTCATCAAATAGGCTATTAATTAACTCATTAACTTGAATGTTCTTATTTATAAACAAAAATCAGAAGGCCTCTCCAATCAATTCTTCATAGTCATCACTGGGATTGTCATTTGGGCATTTTTTGGCATAAAAATTTTTTTATACTATAAAACAGAGGCTGGAATGAGACTGAAAAGGTAATATTTAACCCACTTAATACAAAAGGATTTTAAGCAATACATATGTACATATATGTACATATTTATATATATCCACATAGATATGGATACTTAAGATTTGGTAGCTCCTTTCATATTACTCTTATTATTCCAAATATCATATGTAATAATATGATTATTTTTCTTTAGCTATATAAAAATTCTAAATTAATCTGGCATTCCTCTCAGATTAAATTTAATTAACAAACTTACAGCATAATATATCTAATTTCTTTGCCAGAAAGTTTTATAGGAGTAAACAGATTAGAGACAGACTTCCAATTTTTGAGAAGTTTGTCGGAATATTTGCTCTATTGGATTCAAATAGCTTAAAAACACAACTCCATTGCACAATTACACAAGGTGTACTAGTGGATGTGAGGGATTTACTTTTCTGACTGAACTTTTTTCTCAGTTATCTTGAAAAATAGCCTTGCCAGATATGCAAAGTACAACAAATATTGACACATCCTTTTGTTCTAGAGGATCCTTTCTCTATAATTCATTTTCTGTGTGTCTTTTTGAATGTGTGTAAATGAGAAACCAAAAACATGCAGTTTAGTGTTTAAAAGTGATGGCAAGATAGTCAAGATGGTCAAGCAGAGAAAGCTGGCTATTGGAAAGATAATAAAACATTAATCTCTTGCAATTTTTGTAATCTAGCACATTGTCTAGCCTAAATTTTTATTTACCTTCGGGGATGATTGGCATCAAACAAAGTTGTATCATCATCATCATCATCTTGTTCTAAAGGTGTTAATTCCATATTTTCTAGATTTGTGTCCAAAACTCCATATTTTCTTGTTTTTCTATTTCTTCTTCGCATTCTGACAAAATGTGTAAAAAAAAGTTTAAATATAGATCAATTAAAACATATAGAAAGTCATCACTTCATAGTAACTGATTAATTTAAATTTACACTTATTTGTACCATACACACAAATAATGATAGCCTAATAAATGCTATGGTTTTTTTATCATAAAATAAATACATTCAGTATCTCTTCCAGGCTAGGATTTTCTTGTTAATACTAACCTTGGAAAATAACGTTAATTTAAGGGAATGAACATGTTTCAAGAACTGCTAAAGATAAAGCCCATAAATGAAACCTATTAAGTATTATTAATTAACTGAAAAATGAGATGATCTGAATGCTCCAATGTAAGGAGAATAAGATAAAGAAAAATTGGATTGTGGATTCTGGAACATAAAAAGGAAAAAAAAATGAGTATGAGAGGTTTTTGCTCATCTTATATGTAGGTTTTGGATGAAAAGGTAGGGAAGTCAAGAGTTTAAAAGAGAAAGTTCTATGATATGATTTGAGGTTAAAATATTATTTCTTAAAGTGGCACAAACTCACTTCTTAGTTTTTCCTTTTTTTTTTGGAAACACAAGAGTAGTATCCTATTAATTTAAAAAAGTTACAATCTTTGTCAGGGAGAAGTGTAACACTAATCATGACAAAAAAGTAAACAAGAACTGCTTGAGAGAAAATACCTTAAGAGGATGGATATCCAAACTGGATTAACACAAGGTTGCAACAAAAATCATTGTAAGGAATAAAGCTGCAGAAAATTCTGACACAAAATAATTATTGATCTGCCCCAGAGAAGCCACCAAGAGAGGGTTCTCTGACACTCTTCCAATTCAGACAAGATTTACAATCTTGAAATGCCAATCTAGTATCATCACTTGTTATCTCATCTTCCTTCTGTCAGTTGGTGAGCTCTTTGTAGACCTACACTGATATTTATTCTTTAGCATTTCACTTAAGTCATTTCTTTTTGGGTCTTAAGAATTTCATATTTAACTTTGCCGTCCTTGTTTGGATGACTCTCTTGAAAATTTTAAAATAGGAGCGACTAGGTGGCACGGTGGATAGAGAACCAGTCCGGGAGTCAGGAGGACCTAAGTTCCAATCTAGCCTCAGACAATAATTACCCAATTGTATGACCCCGGGCAGATCACTTAACCTCATAGCCTTGCAAAGACAAAAAAAAAGCTAAATCAATAAGAAAGCAATAAAAGATAAAAGACTTATGAATAATATCAGAAAGTTGATGTACATAAGCAGAAAAGTCCTAATCAGCCTTACCAATCCCAGTCCACAGAGCCATCACAAGTAACCTCATACACTTTTATGTTAAGGTAAGGCTATTGAGGTCCTCTCACACTTATGAATTAACACCTGAGTTAAGTCATGAGGTATAAGAAATATTGATCTAATTCACTTACATGACAAAAAAAGGGTTAAGTCCAAATATTGGTGAAAGTAGAGAACAGTTTTTCATATACAAGAAAAAGGAGAGAGGAAATAAAGTTGCAGGGAGTATATTCATCAGTGAATTCACTCAAGGCAGAAAACCGCGCCAGGCCAGTCCCTCCTTTCAAATCTTTCACTCTCCAAAGGAAGATAAGAATATCTTTCAAGTCCACATACCAAGACCTTTCTAGCCTTAAGATACATAATTCTCCTTCATGTTAGAATCCACTCAAATTGTCCTTCTGACTTTCCTCACATGTTATATTCTCTCTCAGGTTGTCTTCCATGCTTGGAATGAGCTTCTCTTCACCTCTACATCTAATAATTCTGAGTTTCTTTCAAATCTAACCTCAAGCACCATCTTCCACACTGAGTCATTCCCATCACCTTTCCCCATATCACAGTTACTAATACCCTCCCCTCCCTTGCATTTCTATTATATGTATAGGATGTATTCTGATAAGCTTACTGAATGGGAAAAATTTTATTTTTGCCTGTGCATCCTATAATAGATACTTAATAAATGTTTGCCACAGCAATGGAAGGAAAACAGAACTAAAACAATCAAACAACAAGAAAAAGGGTCATCTCTCAAGCATGTAAATCTAAAATGAATACTATAAAGACAGAAAAAAATGAAGAATTTCAAGATTTGCAATATTGCTATCAAAAATATCACAAGACAGAGAAACTACATTACATGTAAAGCTTTAAAAAAATTTTAAAATGTATAACACTTATTTCATTATTATGAAATACTCTAGGTAAGGAAATTCACTCTATCAAAGCAAATCAGCATTTGCTTTGAAGTTTAACTATCTGAGTTAGTGTTCTAAGATACCAGGAACCTGAGTGAATTGCAAAGGTCACAAAGTCTGTATTATAACAAGGAGAAATCAAAATCACATCTTCTGGAAACCAAGGTCACACATCTCTCTACTATGCCATACTGGCTCTTGTGCTTAAAGGTATCACATACAATGAAACAATATTACTATTTAATATGTATATCTAACTATTTATATAGATACATCAAATAGCATAGAACCCGAAATTCATAAAAGTTAGTTGAACTATATTAATGTATATTACATACATAACCAAAGTTCTAAAAGTTCTAAATATTCTTCTCAACAATTTACTACAGCAGAAAAAGAAATCAAAACTCTGACTGAAAAATAAATAAAATATCTATTTAAAAACCAAACACCTATCAAAAGACTGTCTATTTATTATACAGGGAAGATCAAATAGATGAAGAATGCCCGTTTTTCTGGTTCAAACATACATTCAGATATAAATCCAAGAGCACTTAACAATCAATAATGAATAACTGAATAAATTAAAGTGGGGGGGAAGAATTGTAACTGAACAAACTGTTAAAGATAGAGGAGCTGAAACATACAAGATGATCTTCTAAGTGATGAGAACTACACACACACACAGATACACACAAACAGAGGCACAGACACACAAATACATCACACACACACACACACACACACACACACAGTCCAGGATCACATAGAACCTTTACAAAAAAAGACACTTAGAAATAATAAATATTAAAGATAGAAATAAGCAATAAAGTCATTATAGACTATAACATAATAGAGTCAGGTCCAGATAAGTATGAATGCTGAAATCCCAGAAGTCACAGATAACTGAATTTTTACTATTCAAAATTATAATTATGTAAATTATAATGGTAACTAGTTCCAATCCAATGGAAATAAGTCATTCAAATCAGAATAATGAAAACACTTCAGGGGATTTATTATTCACACTAATCAGGAACCTGGCTAGTAAGAAATGTAGGAAGCAAAAGGAGAATATACAGAACTAGATAGCAACTTGGCATTTTGAATGAGGTCAAAAAATAAATCAACTATGAAAAGGAGAATAATAATAAGGGAGCACATCAAAATGTTAGGGATGTAGCTAAAGAAATTCTTAAAGGGCAATTGCTCTCTCACAATGTACATTAAGAAAAAAGATGATGAATAAACATTATTTTTTTAAAAACCTAGAAAATCAAATTAAACCCAAAAGAAGCACAAAAGAATCTGAAATAGTAGAAATCATAAATAAAAGTAATGAAAATAAAATGATAATAGAAATGAAAATAAAAATCTGGCTCTTGGAGATTAATTAAAAGGTCAATAAACTTTTAATGAACACAATTGAAAAAATGAAATATGAAAAATAATATATATTTGTATAGAGAAAAAAAGAATTACTAAGTCTTATTATACACCATTAAATGCTTGCAAAAATGAAAACATAAAGGAAATGAAGGCAATATATATATGCATATATATGTGTGCATACAAAGACACATATATTAATAAGGAAACTTCCCAGGATAGAAGATCTCTGATACAGAAGGATCAATTAATGCTATGCTACCACATATATTAATAAGGAAACTTCGCAGGATAGAAGATCTCTGATGCAGAAGGATCAATTAATGCTATGCTACTTCTTAAGAAGAGGAAATACTCTACCAAATCATTCTTTTGAGAGAACATGGTCCTAATCCCTAAATAAAGGAGAGATACAGTAGAGAGAAAGAATCATAAACTAATACTTTATTAAGGTATTACTATATAAAAAAAATCTTAGTGGAAAAAAATGAAAGCAACTTGTGGTTTAATTGGATTTATAAAAGGTATAAGAAAATACCCCCTTTTAGGAAAGCAGTTAACATAATCAAGTATAAAATATAAACAACTCAAATCACATGATTAGGATAATAAAGTCTTAGAGAAAATGAAGCAATCATTTATGTTAAACACCTAAGGAGAATAAATACAGAAGGGTCATATTTAATATAATGAAGAGTATATGTGTAAAACCAAAAGCATACATTGATGAACAAATAAGCTTTCCCATAAACAGGAATAAAAAATATTTGTCTTCTTCCTCTACTATTACTTTATTATCTGACAATGCTACCCTTATCAATAAGAAAAGAAAAATGAATTAAAGGTATAAGCATTGGCAAAAAGATAACAAAATTTTATTTAAAATATTTACTTAGAAATCTGTATAATTAGGAAAGAAATATTTGAGAAAATAGTTTAAGTACTAGGATTTATAGCAAGTTTATTAAATAACAGCACTTCGCAACAGTAAGAACAGAAATCAAAATAGAACAGAAAAAATTATATTTAAAATAACTGCAGAAATGCATAAATATATCAAAACCAAATTAGTCAAAGAAATATATACTCAAGACTTACATAAACTACAGTTAGAACAAAGCAGAACGGCTAGTGTGTCAAATGAAAAGATGACTAAGATTTTGAGTCCTGTATAAAAGGAAATTTGGGAGGAGTTTCTTGCTCACCCTTCAAACCTCCAATAAGAGGGACAGAAACCACTAAGGGTACTGATGAAGTTTGAGGACCAAAACTGAAATGGTTTCTATGATCATGAGTTTTCTTGCAAGGAGCTTATCCTGGGAGATCATGAATGCTGATGGTGGTAGAATCAAAATCAAATAGAGCAAATAAAGATACCAACTCAAACTGATAAAATGATGGTAATATTTAAATTTATATTTTGAAATTCTATACCAAATTCTCAAGGGCTTTACTATGTAGAGAAGACAGGGATAAAAATTATACCTGTTATGTCACTGGTATATGAAACTACCAGATGAGGAAACTTAGTCCTAACATTTAAGAAGTTACATGACTTTTCTAGGACCCATGTTTAGAAATGGGACTTAAGCTAAGAGAGATTGCACAATGACAGATGCTGAATGTGAAGAATTTAAAGAAATCTGAGGAGTTAGGAGGGCATTGTTCACAATTACTACCACAATGTTGCAGTTAAGTGGAATAAATTTTGGGATGACTAATCTGTGCCTAATGACTAATCTGAGGAAATCATCTCTCCCTTTGCTTCTTGAAGAGCAAAAATGTTGCTTGCACTGTCAGACAGTCAATCTGCCAATTGGTCTTGCTTAACTTTTTTTATCCTGTTACAAAGTGTGATAGGAATAGTAGGCAAAGGTCCTACTCTATGCTGGACATTCTAATTCTAGTTTTTGGTTTTTTTCCCTCCAAAAGTATAGAAACCAACCTCAAAGATTTCATTGGCTCAAGAATTTACAACTCAGACTCTTGATACCTCCAGATTTAAGTACAAAATGTCAGGTCCAGGTTGAAAGATGCCATATATTCTTCCATCAGGATTCTGATTCATGATCAGGGAAGATCACACAGAAGGAGGGAACCTATGCCCAAGAGAATCAATGTTGTATCTTTGCTCAATATCTTTAGTGAACTTGCACTTACTGTGTGATCCCGGGAAAAACAATTAACCCCTCTAGGCTTTGGATTCCTCAGCTATAAAATGGTCCTAATAATAATAACACCTACCTCTCATAGGATTGTTGTGAGAATAAAATGAAATAACAAGATAAAATTTTTCACTTGCTCTCAACCTCCAAAATCAAAATGTTCCAAGTCCTGTTATTATTACTGTAATGCATCTCTGATATATATTTTCCTTTCTCCTCTGACACTGTCATTGTTCAGCCCTGACTGACTCTTGGGGACACCATTTAGAGTTTTCTTTCCCAATTCATTTTACAGATGAGGAACTGAGGTGAACAGGGTTAGGTAACCTGCCCAGGGTCACACAGCTAGTATTTAGGGCCGTATCTGACCTCAGGTCTTCCTATTTATAGTACTACTGCCATCACCCTACAGCAAACCTTCATTACCTCATGCCTAAACTGCTGGTTCATTTTCCTCAAGTCTCTTCACTACAATACAACCCTACTCACTCACTCCCTCATTAAGAACAATGTTCTTGATGCACAAATCAGCATAATCAACCAAGTTAATAACAAAACTATAAGAAATATGATTATCAACAGATGCCGAAAAAATGTTGGATAAAGTCCACCATTCTATTTAAAACATTAGCAACTATAAGCAATATCTAGCTAAAATCATCAGCAAATATCACATGGAATGGGGATAAGTTAGAAGCATTCCAACTAAGATCAGGGTGAAACAAGGATTCCCATTATCAGCACTATTATTCAATATTGTATTAGAAATGCTAGCTTTAGCAATGAGAAGAAAAAGAAAATAAAGGAATTCAAATAGGCAAGAAGGAAATAAAACCATCACTCTTTACAGATGATATGATGATATAGAGATTCCTAGAGAATCCACCCCAAAAACTACTTAAAACATAGAACATCTTTAGTAAAGTTGCAGGATATAAAACGAACCCACATAAATCTTCAGCATTTCCTTATATGCCCAGCAGCAAGAGAAAGAAAGAGCAATTCCATTCAAAGCAACCATAGCCTACATAAAACTTTTGGGGAGACTACCTGCTAAGAAAAAAAAACAGGTACTATTGAATATAATTACAAAACACTTTTCACACAAATAAAAGCATATCTAAACAACTGGAAAAATATCAGTTGCTTACTGGTAATATAAAAATGAAAATTTAACCTAAATTAATCTACTTCTTTAGTAGTATTATAATCACACAACCAAAAAAAAATAATAACAAAATTTATCAGAAAAAAGATCAAGAATATCAAAAGAATTAATGAAAAAAATTCAAAGGAAGGTGATCTAGCAGTACCAGATCTAAAACAATGCTACAAAACAGCATTCATCAAAATTATTTGGTACTGGCTAAGAAACAGAGTGGTGGGTCAGTGGAATAGGTTAGGTTCAAAAGACAGATACTAATCTACTGTTTGATAAAGACAAAGACTTCAGCTTCAGGAATAAGAAATCACAATTTGAAAAAAAAAAACTGCTGGGAAAACTAGAAAATAAACCATACATCTCACACCCTATGTATACAAAGCTATGGTCAAAATGGGTACATGATTAAGATATAAAGCATGATACTATAAGCCAATTAGAAGGGCAAGGAATCATTTACCTTCCAGATTTATGGGGAGAATTTGTGACCAAAGTAGAAATAGAGAACATCATGAAATCAATGCAAGATGGATAATTTTTTTTATATTATATTGAAAAGTTTTTGCACAAAAAAACCCCAATATAATCAAGATCAACAGGAAAACAGAGGGGCAGCTTGGTGACAGAGTGGATAGAACACCAGCACAGTGGATAGAGCATTGGCCCTGGAGTCAGGAGGACCTGAGTTAAAATCCAGCCTCAGACACTTAATACTTAACTTAGCTGTGTGACCTTGGACAAATCACTTAACTGCATTGCCTTGCCAAAAAAAAAAAAAAAGGAAAGCAGTAAACTGGGAAACAATTTTTAATCCAGTGATAAAGGTCTCATTTCTAAACTATTTGGAGATGAGTCAAATTTATAATAATAATAATACAAGCCACTCCCCAATTGATAAATGGTCAAGGTATACGAAAAGGCAGTTTTCAGAAGAAATTAGTTACCTATAGTCATAAAAAAATGTTCTAAGTCACTATTAATTAGAGAAATGCAAATTAAAACAACTGAGTTACAACCTCACATCCATCAGATTGGCATATATGACCACTCTAGGGTGGGGTTCCTGTAATCTTTTTATGATTAATATAACCTCCAGTTTCAGACATAGAGTAAACTTTTGTGAAAAAAAGTTAAATGTATATATTGCAGTTACTATATGGAAGCTTAATCTTTATCTGTTGAATTTAACTTTAAATTTGACATTTCTTATATTTTAACTGAATTGTTCAACTTTAAATCTGGATGGAACTTGAAAGTGAAATGAATCTTCAGAAATCTTTCAAAGAATGACTCCAAATTTATAAAAGATATTTTATGTCACAGTATAATAAAATTCCAGCAAAATATTTTAAAATACAGCATCTAGGGGGCAGCTAGGTGGGGCAGTGAATAGAGTACAGGTCCTGGAGTCAGGTGTAACTGAGTTCAAATCCAGCCTTAGACACTTAATAATTAATTACCTAGCTATGTGACCTTGGGCAAGCCATTTAACTCCACTGCCTTGAAAAAAAAAAAAACCTTAAAAAAAAAAACTCAGCACCTAAATACAAAAACAAGATGCCTCACTAGAAAGATCAACAATATGAAATTTTATGACACTAAAATTGTTTGATTTCTTTGATTTTTTAAAATTAAAATGAATAACAAATATTAAATACAAAAAATCATGGACAACAATGAAAGTGAAAAAGATTTAGTCTATGGGCTGACTGTTCATCATTTTATTATTATTATTATTATTATTATTATTATTATTATTACTACTACTACTACTACTATTACTATTATTATTACAACTATTGTCCTTAAACAGGAAAGGGGAAAAAAGATTGCTAATATTTGTGGATTTTAAGAAGCATTTATATTTCTTTAAAAATGTTCATTTTGGGGAAGCTAGGTGGCTTAGTGGATAGAGAATGGGGTCCTGGAGTCAGGAGGACCTGAGGGACCTGAGTTCAAATCCAGTCTCAAACATAATAACTACTAGCTGTGTGACCTTAGATAAGTCACTTAACCCCACTGTCTTGCAAAAACCAAAAAAAATTAAAAAGAAAAATGCTCATTTTTATTTAATATGCATTACAAGTGAAAATTTGCCCATGTGTATATAAACATTCATAAAAAAATACTGGCTTTAAAGTAATACAGGAATCTCTATCTTCAACTGCTAGATTTAAAAAAAAAAGATCTGTAGGAGATAAGAAAATGACAGGATCCATTGTGATTTATGGTTTTTACCATAAATATTTATGGTTTCTCCTGTTTGGCACGGCTGTATAATTTGTGTCATGCGTGTTCCAATGTAAAATTTTGTTAAGTACCATTTTATGATTTTTATCTCATCCAAGGAAAAGTTAAAATTTCACTACTGTAACTTACAAACTGAATGATATTAGCCAAATCATTTGGCATTCATGTATCAAGCTCTAAAGTTATGATACATAGCTTGAGTCATGCTGATTTTGTAGAGAACAGTTTCAATACAAAAAGTTTCCTACATAATGAAATTAATATATATATTTATATTTTATAATATATATTATATTGACATAAAATATCAATATATATTGATGTAGGGACCTTAAAGTAAGGAAGATCTTGTTAACAATGCAGATCACCACCTCACGCTGAAATATCATTTCAAAACAGTTTCTAATAAATCTTTCCAACACTGTTCCTTTTACAATCTAATGAAATCTATGACTTTCTTCTCTAAATATTTGCATACATTAAATAAAATACAAAGGATTACAAAGGAAATCAATTACCCAGAAATATATTATCAAAATATGTAGTAAAATGTTTATGGACTCCAGATTAAAAACCTCAATTCTGAAGAGCTGTCTGTTTGAGGGATGAAATGCCCATTGTGGTAAAGTTAAAACATATCAGAGAACTTGCAACATAGTCTTCTTATCTCTAAATCCAGCTCTCTATCCACTAAGCCCATATTGCTTCACATAAGCCGTGGTATAAAAATAAAAGTAAACTAAAACAAGCATGGTAAAATTTTACATAAAAGTGTAAGTTCCAGATAAACTAAACATAACAGAATAAAAGTCTATTTCGTTTTACTACTCTGACATTGAAAGAGAACATTTCAATGTAATTCACTGAGCCTACCTGTAGTTTTTTTTATTAGATGGATATTTTTTTTGAATGTGACAAACGTATAAACATATAAACATGTAAAAGTAAAAAGTTAAAGTACAGGGAAGTTACAAGATGGGCTAGAGGAAACTGTTTACAAATTGTGCATGCATTTTACAGAACAAAAACTTATGCTATTGATAAAACACTGAAAAAATGGGCAGTGCAAGCTTTTATTATGCCTGGTGTTATGTTTAAAAAGGTTCTAGAGACATAATTTCTACACAATTTATTTATCATCAGAAGTTTATTGATAAAAGGATGGTCACTTGGCAGTCACCCCTAGACAAAAGACCTCTAATGATGCTGGAACATTGTATATGTCCTTCAAAGAGGAGCTATTTTTTTTTTTTAGGTTTTTGGCAAGGCAAATGGGGTTAAGTGGCTCCCAAGGCCACGCAGCTAGGTAATTATTAAGTGTCTGAGACCAGATTTGAACCCAGGTACTCCTGACTCCAAGGCCAGTGCTTTAACTACTACGCCACCTAGCCACCCCAAAGAGGAGCTTTCTTGAGGAATGTCTAACATTTCTAATTGGTTAATTAAATTGGAAGTGGGTTATCTTGGGGTACTTGACTTAGGTCACTCAAATTTTGAGTTAAAAAAAAACATCAATTTTCAAAGAGGGGAGGGAGCCAAGATGGCAGCAGGAAAACAGTCTTTCTCAGGGAGCTCTCTTCAAAATATTTCAAAACCTTAAAATTATGACTCTAACTAAATTTTCAAGAAACAGAACCCACAGAAAGATCTAGTGAGGCAATTCTCCTTCCCAAGGTAACGTAGAAAATCCTAGGAAGGCTCTGTTCCATGGGGTTGGAGGGAGCAACAACACTACAGAGCAAAGGAACTCCAGTCTTTCAGGAACAGCCCCATGGCACCTGGGTCCCTGAGAGACCCAGCCCCTGGCATCAGAAGCAGTTTCCTGACCTGCCACCCCAGGGAACACCAAGTACAACTTGGAAGATCAGCAGGGAACCTCTACCAGAGTGGATGCAAAGCCCAGGCCAGTGTGGCCCTCCTCAGTATGGTAGTGGCCCTCAGTGCAGCCCAGATCCCAGGAAACAGAAACAGGCCTGTAGAGCTGCCCAGCAGCTGCTTCCAGAGTGCTTAGTCCAGCCCAGGTAAGGGAATGAAGGGGGGGGGGTCTGTTGAGGTCTGACCTCTGTCCTTGGGACAGGGCTCTGGGGCTTTATCCATATTCAAACCCTGGTCACAGTCTGGGCCCCTCATACTGTTATAAAGCAGGGGTCCTCCTCACAGGTTCAGGGCAGAGGGGTACTCTTATGGTCATTCCCAGACCAAGAGAGCAGTTAGTCTCTCTTAAGACCTTGACGGAACTGAGGTCCTTGTGGAGGTGTCCCAATAATACTCAAAAGTTCAGGAAGCACCCCCAAACCAGGCACAGGCTGGGGATATGAGTAACAGAATTAAAAAAACACACTCTGAAGATGAGAAAGTCAAAGTTTCTGCATATAAAGACTCCAAGAAAAAAAGAAGCTTGGTTTCAGGCTATGACAGAACTCAAAAAAAGATTTTGAAAATCAAGTAAGGGAGGTAGAAGAAAAATTGGGAAAAGAAATGAGATGCAGGAAAAACATGAAAACCAAGTCAGTAGCTTAGTCAAGGAGATCCAAAAAATGCTGAAGAAAATAACATATTAAAAACCAGTTTAAGTCAAATGGATAAAACAGTTCAAAAAGTTATTGAGGAGAAGAATGCTTTAAAATACAGAATTGGCCAGATGGAAAAGGAGATAAGAAAGTTCTCTGAGGAAAACAAATTCTTCAAATGTAGAATGGAGCTAAAGGAAGCCAATGACTTTGAGAGAAATCAACACCAAAAGAATGAAAAACTAGAAGAAAATATGAAACATTTCATTGAAAAAAATCAACTGATTTGTAAAAACAGATCCAAAGAGGTAATTTAAAAATTATTGGACTACCTGAAAGTCATGACCAGGAAAAGAACCATTACTCCATTTTAAAAGAACTTCTACAGGAAAATTGTTCTGATATCCTAGAAGCAGAGGGTAAAATAGATATTAAGAGAATCTACTGATCTCCCCTGGAAAGAGATCCCCCCCCCCAAAAAACAACCATAACCCCCCCCCCCGGAATATTATAGCCAAGTTCCAGAACTCCCAAGTCAAAGAGTAAATATTACAAGTAGCCAGAGGGAAACAATTCAAATATCGTGGAACTATAGTCAGGATTACACAGGATTTAGCAGCATCCACATTAAGGGCTCATAGGGCTTGGAATATAATATTCCAGAAGGCAAAAGAACTTGGAATACGACTGAGAATCAACTACTCAGCAAAGTTGAACATCCTCTTCCAGGGGAAAATGAACCAGAACATGTTGAAATGGCCAGAGCTGAACAGGAAGTTTGATCTTCAAGTACTCAGGTGAAGCATAGAGAGAGTAGACGAGAAGGGTAAATTATGAGAGAATTAATGATGATGAACTGCCTGTATTCCTGCATGGGAAGATGGTACTGATAATACTCATATGATCCTTCTTATTTAATAGAGCAAGTAGAAGGAGCTTTTATAGATGAGGCACAGAAGAGAGCTGAATTTAAAGGGATAATATATTGTAAACATGGAAGTCAGTGGGTGAAAAGGAAATGTACTGGGAAAAAAGGAAAGGAAAGGTGGAATAGCCCAAGATATTTCATGTAAAGGAGTTAAGAAATAGCTGTTGCAGTGGTATGGGGGGAGGGGAGGAGGAATGAGAGAGCCTTCATTCTGATCAGAAATGGCTCAGAGAGGAAACAACATACATACTCAATAGGGTACAGAAATCTAGGAGAGAAAGGGGAGAAGGGAGTAGGGGGAGAGAGGGGATATGGGTGACAGAGGAAAGGGTAAATCATAGGAGAGGATAGTCAGATTTAACACACTTTCTTTTTTACTTTTTGCAAGGTGCTGGGATTGGGTGGTCTGTCCAGGAACATGGTGCCAAGTGATTGCTGGGTTTCTGGGGTAGGATGTAGGCTTGAGGCCTCTTGGCCCCAGGACTGGTATTCTGTCTGCTGTACTACTTGGCTGCCCCACAGCATGTTTTTGAAGAGGGACAGAGTGGAAGGAGAGAGAAAATATAATAGATGGTAGTGGGGAGGAATGGATGGGGGAAATTACAATCAGCAACAGCAGCTGTGGAAAAATATGGAAATAATTTCTATGATGAACTTATGATAAAGAATATGATCCACTGGAGACAGAGCTGATGGTATCAGAACACAAACTGAAACATATTTTTTCTTTTCTTTTTTTTTTTTACTTTATTTCTCATGAGGTTTTATGTTTTTGTGGGGGGGAATTATGTTTACTCTTACAATCAAACTATTTCAGCAATTAAAATGAATTATAGAAAATTTTAAAAATAATAAAATAATATCAATTTTCATTTCACTAGTCTTGATAATAGGGAGAAATCAACGTTTCCCCACAGAACCTGTCCAAGCAAACAAAGAGCAAAAAAACACCTATTAGCCAGTCTACAGTGGGAAATAAAAGCAAATAAAAATATATAGTTCAAAAATTTTTGACACTTGGCAACAATTTTCAATAGGAATTCCATCCCCATTAAGAATACAATGATCTTTTATAGTACAGTTTTTAAAGGTATTAAGTATAAACAAATGAACATGAAAGATTTAACTTTATAAATAAAGTTCTTCAACAAAGTAAACCAAACAAAACTCCAAAATAGTTCACTAGTTCTACATAGCAATGGTTTACAACCACTGGGAATAATACCTCACAAAAATTCCTAGGGCAAAGTCTCTTATAAAGCAAATCTCTACAAGATAAACCACACAAACAAAATGTGTGCTTCTTTGATTAATCCCATAGCCTTGTCAAAAAAAAAAGAATATTCCCTGAAACTGTTATGAAAAATGATGAAAGGAATGGTCTATTCATTTCATAGGAGCATTTTATTGCAAAAACAAACAAAAAAAAAAGAAATGATAAGGAACAAAGGTCCTGGGCTGGGAGAAAGCATTCCTCTGAACCTAAAAGGTATGTCCAATATACTGCTCCCATAAAGGACAAGTCACAAGCAACTCTTTTTAGATCCTGTCTTCTGATAAAAGAATTGTCTAAGAATCCTCCTTTAAAATTCTTTTTTTTTGTAGTGAGGAGGTTTTCTAGCAGAGGCCCCGAACATGTCTGCATCATCAGCAAGCTTAGACTCTGGGGATTAAGGCATGCTACTTATTAAACTCTAGTGATTAACACCATGTTTAATTTAATTCTTTATTAAGGCCAAACTCATGAAAGTCTTTAGGATCTATAGCAGAGGTAAATCACAAGTAAATAATCACACAGAAAAAGTTGTTATCCTATTTTGTCCCCAAGTCTGCACACTTTGGTTTCTGGTTGAAACTAATAATCATCTTTTGTCTTAACATACTAGTGTAGCTTGACTAGAGTCTCAGTATAATAAATCTCTAACTGGCTTTTCCAGGTAATGTTATGTTATGCTGTATTCTGCTATGTTGCATTAAGGTTATATTTTGCTTTTCAACACTTTAAAAATGTAATTCAAAATAAAGAATGATAATTTTCAGTACCAGTTAATACTTTCAGAGAACAGAATAGGGCAATGAGTCAAGTGAGTTTATGTAAGGAAACAGTAAAAACTACAGTGTGGAACTAATATAGACACTAATAAGAGCTTAGAGCTAAGAATCAAGAGACCTGCATTCCCTTTATTCTTACTTTGTCACTTATTTCACCTAAGTCTCTTCTTTCTCCTCCATTAAATATGGTAGAAGGGCACATGATCATCGAAGTCCCTTTATTCTGACCACCTTAATTTCTCAACAGATGCACCTTTTCTCCAAATCTCTGACTCATTATGATCCTACCTCCACTACCTTGGGGAAAAAAAAATGAAAACTTAAGTTTGTCTCACATCTAGGGAATTTCCAAAAGACAGAGAACAGAAGCATATTCAGTGTTCAATACAGATAAGGGAGTTGGAAGGAAAGAAAAAGCAATGTATAACTATTATTCTGCCCTCCAGGAGGTTGATATCAAAAACATACTATGAAGTGGAACTTCTAAATTGGCATTTCATCTGTTCCTTTGTCTGTAGACTGACTGACTTCCTGAATAATTTCACCCAAGTTTCTGGTAGGATAGAAGCTGGCACCTAACCGGCCTCAGCTTCCCAGACAGTTTTCTTTCTCACCCTTTTAGCCAACACTGAGTAGTTAAGTTTCAGGGCAAAGCCATCCCCAGGGACCTGACTGGACCTATCTTCCCTGATTGATTTTCTGGGTCACTCAGGTATAAAAACAAGTTCCAGTCAAGTAAAGTCTACGTCAGTCACACTTGGTATGTGTCTAAAACCATGGGGTCACCAAACCCCAATGACATAATTACCAGGCTTTGGAATGTCTAGATAGCTAGGTGGCTCAGGGAATAAAGTGCCAGGCCTGGAGTCAGTTCAAATCCCAGGCTAGGCAACTCACTATTAACCTTTTATCTGTCTTAGCTTCCCAGTGATCTGGGGCAATAACCATACCTACCTGGCTGGGCTGCTGTGAGAATCAAATGATATTTGTAAAACAGCACAGAGAAAAATTCAAAGCATATCAGGGAAAACTTTCTAAGAATTGGCATTGTCCAATAGTAGAATGGGCTGCCTTGAGAGTTGGTAGGTTCTAGTTCCTTGGGAATCTTGATTCTGCTTTTTTACTGTCTAATATTGTCAAGGAAATTCATTTCTTTGTGTCTCAGTTTCTACATATAAGAGATTGGATATCACAAAATTACAGAAATTGAGAAATGGCTCTCAGCAGTCATCTAGTCTAACTTGTTCATGAAAAGGATTGCCTCTATTATAAACCTAAGAAATGGTCATACAATTTTAACCTAAATTTTTGAACTCAATGCTTTTTCCTTTATTTTCTCTCCCTTAGATTTCTAGTAATTATGAAGGAAGGGAGGAAGGAGAAGGAGTTTTTTTCTCCTCCTCTTCTCCCCAGTAAAGGAAAAATGTATTTGCCCAAAGTGTACCTGAATCCCTTGGCTACCTTCTGCATTTATTTGATGAGCAATTCTGAGAAATGGCTATTTTAAGCCTTGTTGTTACCTCATGAATTGTTAGTTCTTGAGGTTGATATTGACCTATAACCAACCAGAAGGAAGATTCTCTTAACAGCAAGCTTCTCAGGGGAGACGACCAAGGGCAACATCATTCTAGAACTGAAAGATTAAATAAAGCCATAATTTGGCTGAATAGAAGAACTGGAACTTTGGCCTGGATAATACAGGTCTAAGATAAATGTAAAATATATTTGTACTAGTTGTCAAGACTTTTCCTGAGGGAATAGGATAGGTCAAACGAAATGTTTTATATATATTAATGCATGCCTATATGTTTTTATACTTTATACAAGTATGCTTCCTTTGTCAAAGGAAATAAACAGTTGGTTTATATCTCATATCTACAATGTATGTAGAATATTTATATTTTAAGAAATTACTTTATTTTCCTCATCTGGGAGAGATCCCACACATGAGTCATACCTAGTTTTGTTTCAGAGATTCCCCTTGTCATTAGGAGTAAGGGGAGGAAGGACCATTAAAATGTGAATTCCTTGGGGCGGCTAGGTGGTGCAGTGGATAGAGCACTGGCCCTGGAGTCAAGAGTACCTGAATTCAAATCCAGCCTCAGACACTTAATAATTACCTAGCTGTGTGGCCTTGGGAAAGCCACTTAACCCCATCTGCCTTGCAAAAATCTAAAAAAAAAGGTGAATTCCTTAAGAGCAAGGACTTTGTTTTTACCTTTCTATTAGTATCTGACACTTACAGTTCCTGGTGTATTAATAAATGCTTCTTGGCTGATTCAGAAATTGACTTCTTTTTGGGATCAGACCTCTACCCTCAGGACTGAAACCGAAAATCCTTGTCGCCCTGTTTTCTAGGGCTTTGGGGGCGGGCCAACAGGAAGAATGATTAAAAAAGGCTACAAATTACTAAAAATTGGAGAAAATTAGCACCGGCCCTGGAGTCAGGAGTACCTGGGTTCAAATTCAGTCTCAGACACTTAATAATTACCTAGTTGTGTAGCCTTGGGCAAGCCACTTAACCCCATTTGCCTTGCAAAAAACTTTAAAAAAATGGAGAAAATTAATTAAATTCTGAGAAGTCACCTCTCACCTATAGCAAAGTTGATAAAAAATAATACAAATGTTGGGAAGGACTATGAGAAAAAAGGAACATCATTGCAGTGTTGGAAGACCTATGTAGTCATTCCAGAAAGTAATTTAGAACTATGCCTTTAAAGTTACTAAACTATACATCCTCTTTGAGCCAAGGATAATCTTCCTGGGCCAATTTGTAAAAAAAAATATTTACAGAAACTCTCAATTATGAAACGACTAAACAAATTATAATGATATAATTATAATGGAATATTATTGTTCCATAAAGATAAAAGGAATGGTTCCGGTGAAACCTAGAAAGACCTGAATGAATAAATGTAAAATAAAATGAGTGAACCAGAAGAAAAACATAGTATGTTTATTTTGTAAAGACAAAACTTCAAAAGACTTCAGAACTCTGATCAACCCAAAGACCAATCACAATTGTAGAGGGTCAATGATGAGGCATGTTTCCCACTTAAGAGAGGCATTGAACTTAAGATACAGAATGAGGCATTTATTTTGGAATATGGTTGATGGCAGAAGTTATTTTGCTTTCTTAAGTACTATGTGTATTTGGATTTTGTTAAACTTTTATGTTAAAGTCAAATGTCACAAAAAGACATACTTGAAGGTACTCATTACTTTCATAAAGTGGGTCTTGAATAGGAATGGAAGAATTCCCTAGATTAGTTTTGCTTAATTATATAATCTGTGCAAGAGAGCCCTCACAGAGAGGGGATTATTTTAAACTATATGTAATGTAACCACAAAAAAAACCCCAGCAATAACACTTTAAAATAGATTTGTCCACTGAAAAAAATTAAATTATTAATTTTTAAAATTCTAATGTATTTCTTTCACTGGTTCTTAGTCTCATATGATGCATTTTAAGGGAGTCAAATACAAATTGTATCCCCAGTGTTTAAAGTAGCCTCTCACACATGGTAAAATACTCAATAAGTGTTTAATGACAACTTGATAAAGAGCTAATAGCCTCTTACTAGTTAACAAAAGTATCATTACAGCATTACAATGTAAATTCTTTGAGTTTAAAAGGGGATTTTCTGATTAGTTTTTCTACACATGTATTTATATATATTGATAGACTGGCTTAGAAGAGCTCTTAAGAGATCATAGTATAAACGTTAAGTAAGAATGAGCCTTCTATACAATATCCCAGACAAGCAGCTCTTTAGCTTGAATACTTCCATTAGTGTACAACTCACTTCTTTTCACAACTTAAAAGCTATAATTTTTAGTAAGTTTTTCATTAGCTGGAACTGCCTCTCTGTAACTTCCCTAGTATTCATAGTTTTGTTGAATGAAAGTTTAAAAAAAAGTTTACACATAGTTCCCTTGAAATATTTTAAGTTATCCCCATACCCTAAATAAGAATTTTCTTTTCCAGGCTAAATAGTCGCAGTAACTTCAATGGATTTTCCAATGAGGCTGGTTTTGAGGACCCTCATCATTATGCTGACAGTTATTTTGGTGAACACCATTTCTTGAATCAACCTGAGTTGAATAATGAAGTTAATAAAATATGGTCCAACAAATAAACTCAATATTAATGTTAAGGTCATCAGGATTCCCCAAAATCTCCAGAGTAACCAAATTTAACCTCCACCTCAGTTCCAGCATCTGGGCCCAATACTAAAATCAATGCTGCCAAAATCACTTATAAATTGGTAATGCAGTAACATTTTTATCAATGGTAGGCCTTGTAGTAAAGTTTAAAAAACATCATAGGGGGCAGCTAGGTGGTGCAGTGGCTACAGCACAGGCCCTGGAGTCAGGAGAACCTGAGTTCAAGTCGGGCCTCAGACACTTAATAATAATGAAGGAAGGAAGGAAAGAAAGAAAGAAGAAAAGAAGGAAGGAATGAAAAAATAAAGAAAGACAGGCAGAAGGTAAGAAAGAAAGAAAAAAGGAAAGAAGAAAAGAAGGAATGAAAGAAATAAAGAAAGACAGAAGGAAGGTAAGAAAAAGAAAGAAAAAAAGGAAAGAAGAAAAGAAGGAATGAAAGAAATAAAGACAGACAGAAGGAAGGTAAGAAGGAAGGAAAGAAAGAAAAGAAAAGAAAGCATCCTAAGTGAGGTCAATATTTTAAGTATTAAAAGATGATCTTGCTGATGTGGGGATTCCCTCCACTAAGTTTCAAGAACTGCTGCAGGTGAAAAATTTACCAACTTGCAAGGAAGACAACAGACACAATCTTTCGAGGAAATTCAGACAAAATCGTTATAATAGAGCTCTCTAAGTATTATAAAGTGGAAATGGCTGTCTCACTGAAGTCCCCACCAATGGCCCAAGTACTAGCGGTTTAACTCCTCTCAGAACGGAGCTGGCCCCTGCAGCCTCTCCCAAGCCCGACAAGGACAGCGGCTGCTTGCAGCCCCAAGGAAGTCCATAGGGGTCTTTAGGGCCCCTTGCAGCCTGCGCACCACCTCGGGCAGGGCCTGCGCACCACCTCGGGTAGGGCCTGCGCACCACCCCGGGCAGGGCCTCCTCACCTGATGGTTCTGATCACGAAGTACACCAGGACGGCGGCGCTCACCGCCATCAGCACCAGCAGGGCCCTCTGGGTCATGGGCTTGTCGCCGGGGTTCGGGGACACGGCCAGCCCGCCCGCCCCGACCTCGGCAGGCCCGGCTGCCGGGCCGCTGCCATTGTTGCTGAGTGCGGCCTGGCCGGATGGCGATGCGGTCCTGCCGCCGCCCGGGAGGCCCGGTGCCTCGGGGAGGGCAGCGTCCGAGGCCCGCGGCGGCTTCAGCGAGGTGGGCGGCGGGGCCCGGGCCGTAGTCGGGGCCGCCGCTCCGTCCGGCAGCGGCAGCGGCAGCAGCAGCAGCAGGAGCGGCGCCAGCAGCCTCCCGCTCGGCGCGGGCCTCGGCAGGCGGCGGCCGGGGCGAGGCGGCGGAGGCATCCTCCCCGCGCCGCCCGCTCAGCGCTGCGGCTTCGCCCGCCCCACCGCCCCAGGCCCGGCCCAGGCCCGGGCTTGGCGAGGAACCATGGGCGCGGCGGGAGGAGGCGGACGCCGCGGGAGGAGGAACCGAGGGCTGAGGCCGCCGGCCCGCCGGGGGAACCGGAAGTCTGCACATCTCCAGAGACGCCGGGCTACCCGCGACGCTCCGGGGGCCATGAAACGGCGAGGGGGCGGGGCGCGAGGGGCGGAGAAGCAGCGCCGGTGACGTCACGCAGGAGGCGGCCGGGGGTTCCCGCGGGAGGGCGGGGCATGACGTCATTTCCGAGCGCTCCGCGCCACCCACTTCCGGAGCCCTCCCCGTGCTCGGGCAGCTTGTGCTCCCACCCGGGACGCCTCCCAGGGACGCGGCTGCTGCTCGCATCCCAGGGTACCTTTGTGGGGCTGGAATGGGCCCCGCACGTGGTCACTGTTTAATGGGAATTGTGCCCGCCCTCCTAGGCCAACCAAGCTCCGAGAAAAAAAGAGCGACCTCAGTGCCAGGCCGCCGCGTGGAGGCCAGTTGAAGGAATCGGCTCCTCCATTGCTTCTGGCCGCTGCTCCAGCCTGAAAGGCCTCCATTCACCTCCACCCACAATCTCAGTGATGAACTACGAAGACTTAACTCACTCTTCCCCCTTTTTTGACGTCCCTGCCGTTCTTGACCTTGTGGACCACCGCCACAACCTCCTTTCCTGGTGTGGGGGATGACTTTACCCACTTAAATAAAACTCTGGAGATTTCTCAAGGTATGAAGAGAAAAGTTTTATTCAATTCTCCAGAATTGGACCCCTGGCTCTGCCTTAAACAAGGAGAGAGAACAGGGTACAAGAGCAAGAAATCCACAATGTATTCATCCTAAAGCGAACCCCTCCCTCCACTGACCCATCCGAATCAGTGAGGAAGGTGGCCTTCACAATCTAGAGGAATAAATTGCTCTAAAGAAAAAGCATATAATTCAAACAGAGTCAGGTTCTCCCCCTCCAGCACAAGGAATGTAGAAACATCTGGACTTCAAAACAGATAAAACAGGGTCAGTTTACTCTTTACATTTTGGTCAAGGTAACATAAAGTTGCACAGCTCAACTATTTCTAATCTATAATATTCTTCTGAAGAAATCTCAAACTTTATCTCATTCACTGATTTTTCTCTTTTCTCTCTCCTTGCTTCAACATCCTCAGTCTCTTTTACTAGATTAAAATCTATTTAGGAGTCCTTATGCTTCAGTGTAAACTACCTGCCTTGGGTTCTCTTTCATAGACTCTGACTTGATGACCTCATGGAATCATTTATCATCTCTATAGGAATGACTCCCAGACTTACATATGATGTCCTCATCTCTTTCTTGAGCCCAAGATTTATGCCTTCCAACTGCCTGCTTAACATTGCTATGTGAATGTCTCAGAGATACTTTATACTTAGTTTATATAAAGGGACAATCCACTCCTCTCCCTAACTTCTCTATTTCCTATGAAGGCACCATAATTCTTCTTGTTACCTCATTTCACAATTGTACTTCTAGTTATGCTGTTTCATCATAGACTTTCACTCTACCCTACTCTCCACAAATCAATTGCCAAAGTTTTATCATTTCTGTCTCACCTTATTTTGTATTCATTCCCTTATCTTCACTCACAAGGACTGCTCTAGTTCTTCTTTGTTACCACATACTACACCTAGTAGAAATACCTTCTAATGGTTATTGTTATCTACAAATGGCTACCCTCTCCAATCCATCCCCTACATAGCTATCAAATTGTTATCTTTAAATAGTTCATTCTTCTGTTTAAAAAGCTATGTTGATTCCTTAATTGCCTCTAAATTAAAATAGAAACTCCTCAACCTATCATTTCGATCCCTCCATATTTTTGACTCCAACCCATCTTTTCAGATTTCCCCACCCCCCTACTTTACTCTGCTTCACTATTCTACTTTTCAATCAGACTGGTCCACATGCTATTACTTGCATGTGAACTTCATTCTTGTTTCCATCCCTAGAATTGTCACCCTCTTCCCCTTTTCCTCTTAGCATCCCTAACTTACTTAAGTGATCAGTTCAAGTGCCATCTCTTATATTAAGCCCTTTTAGATCCCCAACATTTTTAATCTCCCACAAAATTATTTTGTATTTACTTGGCTAATATTTTATATTTAACTGAAAACATATCTTTCCTTCCATAATAGAATAAAATCTCATTGAGAGTACATTCATTTTTGTCTTTCAATGACAAGCATCAAGGACAAAGTCTTGTATATAATAGGCATCTAAAGAATACTTTTGAATTGACCATCTAGGTAAGGAAACTGCCCTTATTTCAGAGATGAAAAAACTGAGAGAAATAGACTTAAATCCATTTTTTGTCTAAGGTCACAAATGTACTAATCAGCAGATTTAAACCTAGATCCTCCTTAAATTGAGTACTATTTTCACTGTAAACAGTATGATTAGAATTATGACTATTAAAATGATTAATTAACTGATATCTAACCAAGGTAACATAAGGAAGTGTAATGGCAAATGATTAATATTATGCCTTTAATTTAACTGGTATTTTAGGTTCCCACAATATATTTTTCAATCTTAATTAATTTGATCTCCATGCTAATCTGTGTAATTGAGTAAAATTTTCTATTAGTTTTGTAAGGGACATGCCCTGGGACTGCCAGATCTTCTAACATCCTGAATCCTGCATTTTTTTATCTCATGAGTGGAAGGAATCTCCTTTGATAGTTTGCTTCACAAAAACAGCAGAAATAAACTAGTTAGTCAGGACAATTGATCTTTTTTCCCCCTATAGGTTTTCCTGCTGCTTTCAGAGGTTGAGTTCACCCACTATAAGGCCATTTTGAAGAGAAATGTCTATTCCCTGCCCTCTCCCCTAACCCCAGCCTCTCTTTTTATGTTAGTTCCAAGAAAGGGACCTAGAGTTTGTTTCTGTTGTGTTTCTTTTGTCCTTTATTTCTTGCTGCAGGATTCCAATCAGATCAAGAGTTTCAACTCTGAAGGCCTTAAAGACAGGATTCCAGGAGGGAAGTTGCAATTAACCAGACTAATAGGGAAATCCCAGAAAAATTAAGATTATGGGCATTATAGGAACTGAGCTAAACTGTAAACCTAATCCCTTTCTTGTCTCCAGAGAATGAGTGATAGAAAGGGGGAGGAGGATTATGATTCACATTTGGGTATTAAGTTTGTAGATTTAAATTATGTCTTTTAAAAGACATAATTTTTAAAGTAAGCATTTCAAAGTAATTAAAATAAGCATTCTTTTATAAAACCTAAACCAATTGTTAATGGTTAAATGGAACTAAACTACAATGGATCATCTCCTACTCTTGGGTGAACACTAACAGCAGAATTTGGAAGCTTTAGCAAAGAACTAATATACTCCAACCCCTTAAGAGTAACTTAAGAACTCTGATGTAAGAGTAAAAGGTAATTTATGTACTTTGCCTTCAGGCAGTAGGGAGCAGGGTAGTTGGTATTTCAGTATATATATTCAATATAGTACATACATGAAAGAAAACAGAAAATTGTTTCATAAAAGAAAATGAACACAGATATCTCAGGAGCATACCAAACTTATATTAAGGGAAAAAATGACATATTTCTCATAGATATTCTTTAACCAGTCATAGAACTTCAAAGAAATCAGGCATTAAAGTGTTTAAATTTCTAAGCTTTGATATCAGAAGATGAGTTTGATTTTTGTTATCAGTACATCTTACATTACTTGAATTTTTTGTAATGTAGTGGTGATAAAGAGAATTATGATTATAGGAAATTTGTAATTATAAACAAATTTTGTATTCTTTCATGCTGTTAAATTTTGTTAAAATGTAGAATTCAATCTGCTCCTGAGATGTAAATTGACTGCTATTTTTCCAATTTAAATGTAAAATTTATACCTGTCTCCTCATTCCCTTCCCCCAGCTTTTGATTTCCAGCTACCTGACCTTGACCATTGACGCTGGCATGATAGGAAATAACATGTTGAATTTAGAAGTCATGTACCTTGGGACAGGAAAGACTAGTGCATAGCTTGCTCATTGGAGAATCTCTCTCTCTCTCTCTCTCTCTCTCTCTCTCTCTCTCTCTCTCTCTCTCTCTCTCCTGGACTCAACCTGCAAGGATGTCTGTATATCTCTCTCCCCTTCCTAGGTCGTATGCTCCCAATCCAGGCCCTGCTGGAGCAATATGGGTCCCCATGCCATGTGGCCGGACTAAGCCAGGCCATATGGCTATCTGTCCTTTCTCTCTCTCTCTCTCTCTCTCATTCAAACTTCACCTAAACTGTCCTCAAAGTGCTTACTGCTTTTCTAGGAATTTTAGTTTGTATATTTTATAAGTCTTCTATAATAAATCTTGAACAGTTTAAAATCCCAGGGCTTGTGTGAATTCATTCACTTTTCAAAAAACCCTCAATCTCTATTTGAGACCCTAATTCTCATTTACAACAATGGGGGGTGGGGTGGGCAGGGAGGAGAGATTGGTTTGGAATCTTCCCCATGGACCATAATTGAGAGTCAGTCCACAGTACAATCTCATGAAACTGCTTAGTGTGAGCCTATGCCCTGGTTACTTCTTTCAATGCATGAAATTTGACCTCTTGCACCTGAAGCTTCTATTTCACCCCTAGGTGCTCAACTCTATCTGCATCAAATATAATTGACCACTGAAAGCAAGAGTTGCCCACTAAATAGTCTTTAAAAGAGAGGATAAAAACATTCTTTTTCTCTTTTCTTCTAATTGTGAGACTTAGGCCGTTAATGACTCTACCTTGAAATTTCCATGACGGAAGAGATGGATTTCTTAATCCCCTCCCCTGGTAGCAATAATAGCTACTTGCACAGAGAATGCTTGCTAGGTGACAAAATCTCTTAACTGCCTCTTTCACTTTGTGTTTATTTACTTGAGGGCAGCTATGTGGTGCAGTGGATAGAGCACTGGCCTTGGAGTCAGGAGGAAGAAAGTTTGAATCCTGCCTCAGACACTTGACAATAGCTGTGTGACCTTAGTTTAGGCAAATCACTTAATCCTGATTGCCTTGCTTCCAGGGCCATCTCCAGTTGTCTTAATTCATATCTGGCTACTAGACCAGATGGTTCTGAAAGAGAAAGTGAGGCTGATTACTTAATATAGCATCCCTTCACTCAAATTCAATTCATGTACTTGTCATAGCATCACCTCCTTGATGTTGTGATCTTCAAAAATGAAGGACAAAAATTATTATTATTATTTCCTTGAACAAAAATAACATAATAGCAATCCTGACAGATAACCTTTTTTGAGATTTGTGGTTAGAGTTCCTAAGTTCTATAGTACTGTCTTTCTTGCCAGAAATGCAGCCTACAATGCTTTCTGTAATAGAAAATGATAACCACCAGGAGATGAATTCAAGTTACACTCTTGATTCCCAGAAACTCACCTTAAGTGAGAGTTTTGGGGACAAGGTACAGAACTGAGGTGAAGGTGAAATACTTATTCAACCAAACCAAAAAAGGGCTTCATATTTTAAATAACAGCTTTAGAGGAGATTTTTTTAAAAGAAGAATATATATTTGCGAAGGAAGGTGATACCTCTTTAATGAAAATAAATATATTCCTTATCAGAGACTATGCATTTATGAGAATGAACTTGCTTTCTGTTTTGGAACTGGACTAGAGGAATGTTTTTGTTGTTTGTTCTTCGTTCTCTAAGAGGAACCATGACATCAGGGATGTGCTGCCATGACATACAAATGAATTAGATTTAACTGAGGTGGGGCTGGGCAAAGTCACCATATTGCTGGGTGTATTGCCAATTAAATTTGAGAATTCTTACAAGTGAAAGAATTCAGACTTTAGCCCTGGATCTGAAAGGATAGGATTTATTTTCACAGGCCTACAAAGTTTACAGATTAAAATCTTTTCTCCTCCTGGAAAGTCAGTAAGCAGCTTGAGGACAGATTAAATAGCAAAGGACCAGGCCAGGTGACTGAGGGAAAAGAAAGTGAAAAGGAAAATAACCAAGAGACCTCGTTGAAAGGGAAAGATTAGGCAGCCATTAAGGGCTGGCTTAGTGTGGCCACATGGTGTAGAGATCCATGGTTCTCCAGGGGGCTTAGGCCGGGAACATTTGGCACTAGCTTGGGGGGAGGAGAGAGAGAGAGAAAGAGCACAAGCCCCAGCTTCCATCCTTGTAGGACCAAGGTAGGGTGAAGAAGAGGATGGTTTCTCCTCCAGTCTAAATTAAATGCACTTCTGCAGTGGGTTGGAAAAGGGTGGTGTTTGGGGAGTGGTCCAGCACCTGGCTCCAGGTATTATCCAATAGGCTAGCTGTGTGCTGTTCTTTTCTGTTCCAAGGTGCATGACCCCTAAATCCAATAGGTCATTTCCTGTGGACGATGATTGTCATGCCAGCACAAACTTGATCCATCAATGACCAAGATTAGGTAGAGGGGGAAACCGGAAACTGAAGGAGGGGAAATGAGCTGAGGCCACTTCTAAATTCACATTTAACAATACTTTGAACAATAGGGAGTCCCCAGACAGGCATAGACAATATTTTTCCTTCTACAAAATTTGTTTCTAATCACAGCTTCTCCTATGTCTATAACTCCCTGCATCATATTGTCTTAGTTCCACATGATACAGAAAGTGAGGCTGACCACTTTGCAGAGAACTGTGGAGTTACATCTGGGTTACTTGCATGTAATAGTATCCCTAGAGTGAAGGACAAACAACAACCTATGTAAGTAGTAGTAGTCAGAGATGCCTCACTGCTGGCCAATTAGACTGCCTTCTTCCCTTCCCTCCCTTGCTTTTCTCCCTCCCTTCCTCCTCTTTCTTTCCATCCTTAGCAGAAGGTTCTCTGCCCAAAGGATTATAAATTTTAATCACTGAAAAATATTTTGGAGTTTATGTACCCCAAATCACTCAAGCTCTCCTAAATTGGCCATCCTTTGGTTAAAGCCCATATGACCATTGTTTGGTCCCTAATTGGATTAAAGTTGATATAAATAGCAATTGTTTCTGTTTTAGCCAGAAATCCGGAGGGGCTTCCCCTCCTAGATTGAGGTGTTCTTTTTTTTCCTGACTAGGCAAAAGAGGCCATTCTTTGTGTCAGCTTTGAATCACTGAATAGGTGAGACCTTAGCCAAAAAGATCTGTTGGTTTAAAAAGTTTTAAGTCTTCCACTGCATCCCAGAGCCATGTCTAGTCATATTGATTGATTTCTTGCTACTGGACCCAGAGGGCTCCAGAGGAGAAAGCAAGGCTGGTGATTTTGCACTTCCTCCCCTCATTTAAATTGAAATCACTTTTAGGTAATGGTACCACCTTCCTGATGTCGTGGTCCTTTTCAAGAAGGAAGAATAAGCAACATAGATTTGGAGGCCTGAAGTTGGCCCAAGATGCAATGAGAGATCTTATCAGATTTTGGAGACCAAAATTTACATTCCTTTAGGCACAGCACAAGCAGGTAAGGGGGTGATACCCTATGTGGAAAGAAGGGCATGGGGAAAGGAGGAGAGGTAAGATGATGTTATCCAACTGGCCAATAGTGAGGAAACTCCTACTACTCATGTAGATTACTGTTTATCCATTCTCAAAGAGGACCATTACATCAGAGATGTGATACCATGATATGTATGCAAAGTCACCAGTTGTCACACTTTTCTCCAGAGCCATTTGCATCCAATGGAAAGATATGGATGACTAAAGCAGAGTACAACAGCACTTTTAGTGGAGCACTATATCATATTTTAAGTACTTATCAAAACTTGCTTATGGTCTTTGGTGTTATAAGTATTTCTTTTGTGGTGAAGAAAATAGCTAAGCTAAACCTGATCTACTTTGTTCACTGAGTACCTTTATTTGAGAGACTGTTGAACAGAATGGATAAGATTAATTCACAATTCCACCAACACTGCATTAGTATATCTATTTTCCCACATCACATTTAGTATTTTTCTAATATCTTAGCCAATCTGATGAATGTTAGATGGTAACTCAGAGTTGTTTTAATTTGCATTTGTTTAATTATTAGTGATTTTGAAATATTTTTTAATATTACTATAGATACCTTGTGTTTTTTCCTTTGAAAAGTGTCCATTGTTATCTTTTGACAATTTACTAATTGTGGAATGAGTTTTTTTATAAATTTGAACAAAATTTTTGCATGTCTTTGAAATAGACCCATATCAAAGAAACTTCATATGAAGATTTTTTTCCTAGTTGTCTTCTTTCCTTCTCTAATTTTATTGCCATTGGCTTATTTTCTGTGTGCCAAACTTTAAAATTTTTTGTGATTGGAATGGTTAATTTTATTTTTCTATAATCCTCCCTACCATTTCCCTGTCTAGTGATGAACTTTTCCCCTTTAAATAGATCTGAATGGTAATTTTTTTCTTGATCTTCTAATCTGTTTATCCTTTAGGTCTAAGTCTTTTACATAGGATGCCTTTCAAGTGCTATTATCTCCAGCTTCCATTCTTGTATAATCTTCCCAACATTAATTATCAGATATACTCTTATTATTTATTGATTGACCTGGTGACTAGTACCCTAACATCATTTAACCAATGCATCAGGTTTTTTTTTAATAGAGGAATTTTGTTTAAAAGGCATAATAAGAAAAATAGTAACATTTCTCTAATACTTAGGTATACACCCTCCAGTGCACTACTTTTGTCTTTGAGGAACATGATGTCAAATTTAACATTCTCTACTAGACTTCTGAATGGAACATTTCTGATGGATGAGTTGTTGGTTTAAACTGAAATAAAGAGGTCACTCTTCACCAGCGTCAGTGGTCCAAAAGCTCTGGCATGGACTCTGATTTTTGGACCTTAATCTCATAATCTTTTGTTTTTCCATTTCCAATATTCCTAGGCAGAGGATAAGAAAAATTAGGTGCAATAGAGACAAACAACAGCAGAACCAGATCATGACTTTCTCTGACACTGATACTGTTCTTACCTTAAAACACTGTCTCCTCACTCAAACAGAACCAGTAAGGGAAAAGACTTTTCTGTGAGTCCTTTGTATGCATTTTGAATCCTGGCTTAGCAGTCAGCTTAAAGTTATGCCAAATAAAGATTATAATATCTTTACATGCTCCAGAATCCATAAAGGGGTTTTATCTCATCTAGAACAGCATATATATTTATATGCACTGATCTCTTAGACCCTATCAAATAATATTTATAAGATTTAAATCCATGGGAACCAGTATTAAAGTACAGTGAATCAAGACCCCCCAACTATGAATATTAACATTATTATTATTATTTCTATTGTTAATAGGATAATAATTCTATTATCCTAAAATTTCCTCTCTCTCACAGAGGCTTTTTATTTCTAACATGTTTCCACATGAGAAGCTACAAAATACTGTCAACTAGTCATCCAGTCTTCTTTTGAAAAAATGTCAATATGGAGGATTCCATTCCATCCTGTGCAATCTCATTCAATTATTTTTTCTATCTCTAAATCATTAGGTTGACTTTTTTGCAACAATTCTAAATTTTTTATCTGTCTATATCTTCTACCTACTAGTCCTACTTTTGTTCTCTGAGGCCAAGAAAAACAATACTGTTCACTTTCATTATGAAAATCTTTCAATTAGTTAAGTATAAATTCCTCCTAAACTTATTTTTCCCCTTCCAGGTTATGTACTCTCAGTTTTTTCAGTTGATCATATGGCATGTTCTTAAGGTCCTTCACTACTCTTATCTCCATCACCTGGATGTTTTACAGATAATCAATGCTCAAAAATGTGATTTCCAGACTCAAATAGTATTCTCTAAATATAGTCTATCAATAGAACATAGTAGGCATGTAAATTGGCAACCTTAATGTATAAACAAGGGAGTAGGAAGGGGGGGGGGGAAGATGAAATAAAACTGAAAAAAAAAAGAGTTTGGGTTGAGGGGGAAGACTAATATCTATGGTGATGGTTATTACCAAAAAATTGCTTTGAATAATCATAGCCAAGACTTATATTTCCTGCCTCTCTCAGAGTTACTTCCATCACATTGAATGCAGGAAAATGATGTTATTAAGGTCAGTGTAGGATCTACTCTTATAACTTCACAAAGTATTTTTAATAATATCCTATTTTATTAGCCTATGAAGTTTCCAAAGTTTACCCAATCTCCTAAAAATGGTATCATAAAAATAGAATCACTCATGTTGCTAAGTATTTGTAATATAATATAGTATACAGCAAATACCTACTTCCAGATTAATGAACCACTGCTTAAGAAATTTGCTTAGTGATCAAATGCTATAAAAATATTTTCAGCTTTTATCAAGAAAAAATCAAATTTCTCCCAAGTGAAATTCAAAGATTAGTATAACACAGACCCTGCTCTGGGGGAGTTTATTAACTTTATAAAGAATACAATTCTTGGGCGGCTAGGTGGCACAGTGGATAAAGCATCAGCCTTGGAGTCAGGAGTACCTGGGTTCAAATCCAGACTCAGACACTTAATTACCTAGCTGTGTGGCCTTGGGCAAGCCACTTAACTCCATCTGCCTTGCAAAAACCTAAAAAAAAAAAGATACAATTCTAGCTTTCCCTCAAACTAAAGCTTATTCTGGTTTAACTAAAAATGAATAGTTGTATTGGGGAAACACATTTAGACTTCACTAGAATGGTTTTCTTTTATTTTCTACTATTTATGGCAAAAAAGAAAATACTATAGTAGAATTTTAGATGATTTTTAAATTTTTTAAATTAAAAGTTGAACTTTTATTTTTTTTAATTTAAAAAATTGATGTCATTTTTCTTCATCTTCCAAATAAATCCTCTCAGGAAATTATCCCTTGCAACAAAGATTAAAATAAAAAGGGGAGGGGGGTTTGAAGCAATCGAAAAAATTCAACAACTTTAAACATTTCTGATAGTTCATGGAATATTTCCCTTTCATGGGACCATAACTTTGCAACAAAAAGGAAGGTATATTTTCTCATCTTTATCATTATAATTGTAAAGTTTGATCATTAAAATTACAAAGTCTTTATTTTTGGATTTGCTATTATTTCCATTTATACTGTTTAAATTATGGGTATGTTTTTCCCTGATTTGATTTGGCATCATTTTATATGATTTTCTCTTATTCTCATATTTGTTGCTTCTTAAAGTGTAATATTATTATTCTACTGACCACAACTTAACTGTTCTCCAATATATAAGGGGGCTTTGTTTGTTTACTCATATAAAAACAGTGCTAACCTGAAAGGTATATAGGGACCTTTCTTTCTGCCTCAAAAATTAATCAATTTTCACTCCACTAGCTAGTGCTTTTCCTCTATTGATTTTTCTCCAATTCATTCATTGATGGTATATAGTCTCCTCATTAGACTGTGAAGTCCTTGAGAGAAGATACAGTCCTTTTTCTTATATTCACAATTCCTGGGGCATAGTGAGTACTTAATAAATGTTAGTTAACGGACTACTCTTACACAATTCCAAATTTATTTATAGAATGTTTGGATTGATTTTCATCTAATAATACATAAGAACATTATTTTTCATAAACTCTTCTTTCATCTATCAGAGTTCTTTCATTATGGTAGAAGATGATGGTGGCATGACACTTTCCTGAAAGTGGTAATCAAATTGTCATGAGCCTGACATTCACTTTTGGGAGAAATATAAACACTGATAAAATTAAAATTGATTGCAAAACCTGCACCAGTTTCATAGCACCTCCCCCCTTTCATTGCTGCTACCTCAGAAAAATATGTATCCAGCTCTAGCTTCTATAACATGACATTCATTTGCCAGCCTTGATTGACTGAGGGCCACTCTGACTGTGACACGTGCTGTGTTTTCTTGCCACAATATCTATTTATCTTTCAGGTCTATTGCATTGTGTGTTGTCCATAAGTGTATGAACATCCCATCTACAGACAGAGAGTAGAATTATCTTTGAAAAAGTTTTTTGGCATTTTGTATGAGTGTGCATGTGTTTTGATCAGTGTGGGATCCCAGAATGTTGTGGTAAGCAGGCCAGGGTTGAGTGAAGCAGACAATTTTAGGGCAACTTTTCTAGCCTCTTCCTCCTACCAGGAGGTAAGTATTGAAGTCCTTCAAAAATGCTACTTAAATATCCAGGGGGCTGCCAAATCCCACTGCTCCTTCAGTCCGGTAAGAAAATGATCCTATGGCCTGGGTCACTTATGTGCAGGTTGTGATTACAGCCCCCAATGTAACTGCATCTGCCTGTCACCACAGAACTTTGAGGAAAGGAAAAATGATAAAATGGTGTGGGTGTAGGTAATGTCTTTTGAGTCAAACATAAATTGACTAATTGAGACAGAAATCTGTGGTCATCAATCTCACTCTGTTTTCCAGAATAATCAGTCAAGACAGAAATCAAACTGATTGATGATGGCTTAGGGTGCAATGGATAACCTTGGTATCTTCAATGTCATCACATAAAAATCAATTTATGCCCACATACTCTAAATATCCTCCTTCTAATAGAGATACAATTCTCAAGAGTTACAAGTATCATTTTCTCATGTAGTGATGTAAATAATTTAGTCTTACTGAAAGCCCTTTGGTTTCTCCATGTTTGAATTTTTATGCATAGCTTGAGTCTTGTATTTGAAGATTGCATTTTCTTTTCAGTTCTGGTCTTTTCATCAGGAAAGATTGAAAGTGTCCCATTTCATTTCCCCCAAAAGAATATGTCAGTTTTGTAAGGTATTTGATTTTTGACTATAATAAAACTTTTCCCTCAGGAATATTATATCCCAGTCCCTACAATCTTAATATTGAAGCTACTAAATACTATGTAATCTTGACTGTGGTTCCATGACACATGATTTTTTCCTATTGGCTGTCTGCTAGATTTTCTCCTTGACTTGATACAGAATTATCAATTTGGCTAAATATTCCTTGGCATTTTCATTTTAGGATCCCTTTCAGAAGGTGATTGATGGATTCTTTCAATGAATATTTTTTCCTCTTTTTCTAGGAGTTCAGGGAAGTTTTCCTTGATGATTTTTTGAAAGATGTCATCTGGGCTCTTTTTTTGATCATGAATTTCAGTAGTCTATAATTCTTAAATTATTTCTCCTGGATCTGTTTTATAGGTCAGTTGTTTTTCCAATGTGGTATTTTAAATTTTCTTCTGCTTTTTTTATTTTGCTTGACTGATTCTCGATGTCTCAGAGTCATTAGCCTCCACTTGTCCAAGTCAATTATTCAAGGAATTATTTTCTTCAAATAGTTTTTGTTATCTCCTATTTCATTTGGTGAATTCTGTCTCTGAAGGAGCTGTTTTCATTTTCCATTTTCCCAACTGCGTTTTTGAAGAAGTTGTTTTCTAAAGTCATTTTTTGTACTTCTTTTTTTCAAGTTGTTGACTTTCATATAGTTTTCATTTCTTTTTTCTAATTTTTCTATCTTGATTTTTATTCCTTTTTTATTTCATCCAAAAGAACTTTTTGGACTGGAGATCAATTCTTATTCCCCTCTAGGGTTTCACATGCTGGTCTGTTCCTAATGTTCTCTTCTGATATGTGGTTTTTGTCTTATCACTATAGTAACTTTCTGTGGTTTAAAGCTTTTTTTTTGCTTCTAGGCTTTAGTCCATTGATTTTTAAAGTTGCACTCTGCTCCTGGGCCACAATGGGGCACTGTCACAAGCTTCTCAGGCTGAGGGTAGGTGTACTGTTCCACATGCATGTTGGAACCCTCAGGTGTTAGCAGCTTTACCACTGCACTGGAATGGCCTAGCAAGTCACACCTGCTGTGCTAGGCTTCTGGGACATTCATGCAGGACTTGGAGTTGGCCTGCTGTGTGTTGTCCTGCTGGACTGGGACCCAAGAGGCATGGATACTGATCTGTGCTGCAACTGAGAGCGTCATATTGCCTTCCACTTACCCACCTAGTCTGGGACGGCCTCCTTCTACATCTGAAAACCTTTCCTGAAGTTTTTCCAAGTTCTCTCTTTTTTTTTTTTTGTGGGGGCAAGGCAATGGGATTAAGTGACTTGCCCAAGGTCACACAGCCAGGTAATTATTAAGTATCTGATGTTGGATTTGAACTCAGGTTCTCCTGACTCCAGGGCTGGTGCTCTATCCTTTGCACCACCAAGCTGCCCCTCCTAGTTAGAAAAATGCTCTAATTTGGGCTTTTGCTGGTTTTATTGCCTTGAATCCAGTTAGAGGCTTGATTAATGTTTCCTAGGGAAACTGGGAAGAACTCAGGGAAGTTCCTGACTTTCCCCTGCTATATTGGCTCCATCCTGCATCTTCAATGTCTAGGAAGGTCTAAACACTTCATAATCTGGGGTGGGGGGAGTCTTCACACCCTTGGATTGGATTCCCTCTTTAAATAACTAAAGAGTTTGAGACCCCTTGGTTACCTTCAACCTGATTTAAACAATCTGATAAAATGATTACTAAGTTGTGGCCACTGTGCATGCTGCAGCAATAACCAATGTTTGTTGGGTGAATCAGGTGGGCACCAAGGTAGAAAGCAGTCCTGAAAAGGCTCAGAAGTCCTCATACCAAAGGTATTAATCTTCCCTGAATGCTCCCTACACCTAGAAACCCTCAGACATGGCAGGTAGTCCTTGAGAGGAATGAGTCAGAAACCACAGCAACAATTGTCACTTTCTATTGAAGATCTGTGCATCTCATCACTTTTTCAATCCCACCTTCCATTTAAACAAAATGAAACTTTTGTGGATACGCCCTTGCATTTAACAGACTATTTAAGGAAGAATGGGTCATAGACAAACTCTCTGCAAACTAAATATTCATGTTCAGCAAAAGCACTCCCAAGGCAAAACAACTACTAGATGATTTAACATCAGCAGATTAGTGCACTTCTTTAAGCATAACTGTTTGTTGTTGATTCAGAAGAAAACTGAGCCAAGATGGAGTTGGCCACAATGGAACAGAAAAGGAATGGGCAGCTTTCTGAGACTGGTGTGCTACACAGCATTCATTTATCTGAGTTAGAACACTACTAATATCAATATTTTTTCACAAAAGTGATGGAGAAATTCATAAACTGCTAAATGAAAAATGAGAACTCCACAAAGTTTACCAGCAGGATTGTTTGTATATTTCTATGATGGTTGCATTTAACTGCATCAAAAGCAAAGTGCAAATGAAGCTTAGAGAGATTCAGAATTATTGACTTAGTAAAAAGACAGATGTTGCTCAGTTTTATGCTGATAGTAATAATCCAAAGCACTATTATGATGGCCTGAAGGTAATTTATCGACCAAAGACCTATGATGCATGTCATCTACTCAGCACTGATATCCACATTGATTAGTGATAAGGACATGAACATGGAGAGATGGACTGAATACTTCCATAGTGTTCTGAAAAGATCATTATTGGAGTGACTAGGTGGTGCAGTGGATAGAGCACTGGCCCTGGAATCAGGAGTACCTGAGTTCAAATCTGGCCTCAGACACTTAATAATTACTTAGCTGTGTGGCCTTGGGCAAGCCACTTAACCCCATTGCCTTGTGAAAATCTAAAAAAAAAAAGATCATCAATCAAAGATGAAGTCATTGACCTTATACTTCTATTTGAATTGAATCCATCTCTAACCAAATTTCCAACTTTTGAAGAGGTTTTGAATGCAATTAGACTCCTCTAATGTGGCAAATAATTTTGGTGTTGATTTTATTCTAGCTGAGATGTTCAAGGCAGGATTTCCACGACTCATACCAAAACAGACTGAAATTTTCTGTTATATGGCATAAAAGAGGTTATCCCTCAGAAATTCAAGGATGCCACCATTTCTCATCTTTATAAAATTAAAAATAAAATTGATTGTCCCAAGACAATCACAGGAGTCTCTTTCTCTCTCTCTCTCTCTCTCTCTCTCTCTCTTATATAAAGCAGGGCTTTATGCTTTCTCCCATGCTTTTAAGCATATTTTCAGCAATGTTGTCAGATGTTTTCCAAAAGGATGAAATGGATATAAAGATCAACTACCTCATGGATGATAAATTATTTAACTTGAAAAGGTTATGATTCAAGATTAAAGTGGAAGGAGACTTGGTGTATGATTTTTGTTTGAATATTATCATGTACTCAGTGGAACCTCTGAGGCTGAGATTTACTAACCTTGGCAGTATACTTTCCAGTGAAGTCTACATAGATGATGAGATTGTTAGTTCAGTATTTGGGAGGCTCCAAAGGAAAGTATGGGAAAGAAGAAATATTAGATTGCCTACCAAATTTAACATCTAAAGAGCTGTTGTGCTGACTTCATAAAGGTATATCCATAAAACCCAGACAATATACCAGTGCCATGCTACAGAATGGAATCACTTCCATTTGAACTCCAGCAGGAAGATTATGAAGATCATCTGGCAAGTTAATGTACCAGACACCTAGGTCCTTTCTTGACTCATACTGCCAAGCATTCAATTTTTTTTGTATAAAGAGTAACTGTGATCATCAGGCCACATTGTTTGAATGCCAAATATATGTCTGCTTATAAGACAATCTTATGGAGAACTCACATAAGGTAAGCACTCACATGGAGGTCAAAAGAAGCTCTGAAAGGACACTCTCACTATCCCTCTGAAGAATTTTGGAGTGGATAGCTTGATTTGTGAAATACTGGCAAAAGTCCACCCAGCATGACATGCCTCTATCAAAGAAGATTATGTGCTCTTTGAAGGAAGCAGAATTTTAAGACAGGTTCATTCCAAATTCTGTGGACTATATTTGTGCTTGACCTGTGATAGAGCCTTCTAAGCTTGCTTTGATTTGATTAGCCAAAGTCAGATACACTGTACCTTGTCTCTTACATAGTGATGTCATTTTGGTCCTCTTCAAATTTGAAGGGGGAAAACTACCAGAGTATATATTTTCTTATAGTCCTTCCATAATTTACTCTTTCTGTCTTTTATCAACTTTGCAAAACTTTTTTTGAATAGCAGGAAACCTCAGAACTGTTTTGATTTGCATTTCTTTGTTAGTGAATTGTAGAAATTTTTCATTTAAAAGTATTTTATTCTTTTAATAACTATATGTTTGTATTCTTTGATCATTAATCTTTTGAGGAATTACTCTTGGTCTTACATTTTTGTGTATATCAGTTTCTATTTCCTAATATGTCAAATGGGGGTTATAATAGCACCTACCTCAAAGGGTGAAAATCAAATAAGAAGTAAAAAGTGTGAAGTACTTTAAAAATCAAATTATTACATAAAAATGTTCTTTCTTTTTCTGCACGTGCACATAGATATAAACATGTACAGAAGCATATATACATTTGATTATTTTGTATATCAGACCAATATGAAATATATTAATACAAACATTTTCCTAATCACCAGTTTCCCTTCTTATCATAGATGAAGTTATTCTATACCTGGAAAAACTTTTCATTTTCATATAATCAAGACAGTATATTTAATATACTGTGATATCCAGTCTCCCTTGTTTTATTAAAATTTCTCCTTCAGACAGGAGGAGGGAGAGGATTGAATGGGGTAAATCTCATTACATGAAGAGGTACAAAAGACCTATGGTAATAGAGGGGAAGAAGGGAGGAGATGAGAAATACCTGAATCTTCCTCTCATCAGACTTGGCTTAAAGTTAATTTATACACATACACAGTTAACTTAAAAAATATCTTACTTTTCAAGTATTAAAAGGGGAAAAGGGGAGGGTGGGATGGGGAGAGGGAGGGGGAGCAAAAAGGGGAACTTACAGAGGGAAGGGAAAAGGGAAAAGAGGGAAAGGGGAAAGAAAGGGAAGAGGGGTGGATATAGGAGGGCAAACACACTGTGAAGGGGGTGGTAATCAGAAACATACTGGGGAATACAGATAAGGGGGGTAAAAGGGGAAAAATACAAAGAGGGAAGATAGCATGGAGGGCAATAAAGAGTAATTATAACTTTGAATGTGAATGGGATGAACTCTCCCTTAAAAAGTAAGTGAATAGCAAAGTGGATTAAAAATAAAAATCCTACAATATGCTGCTTACAAGAAACTCATTTGAAGCAGAGGCATTCATATAGAGTAAAGGTAAAAGGTTGGAGCAAAATATATTTTGCTTCAGCTGAAGTAAAAAAAGCAGGGGTAGCAATCATTATCTCAGACAAAGCAGCTGCAAAAATAGCATTAGAAGAGATAAGGAAGGAAACTATATCCTCCACAAAGGTACCAAAGACAATAAAGTCATTTCAATATTGAATATATATGCACCCAATGGGATAGCATCCAAATTCTTAGAGGAGAAGCTGAAAGAACTAGAAGAAAAAATTGACAGCAAAACTCTACTAGAGACCTCAACATCCTGCTCTCAGATCTAGATAAATCAAATCATAAAATAAAAAAAATAAAGAAGTTAAAGAGGTAAATAGACTGTTAGAAAAACTAGATATGATGGCCTTATGGAGGAAAGTGAATGGGGATAGAAAGGAATATACATTTTACTCTGATGTACATGACACGTATACAAAACTTGACCATATACTAGGTCATAAAAACCTAATGATCAATTGCAGAAAGGCAGAAATAGTGAATACATCTTTCTCAGGTCACAATGCAATAATAATCATATTCAGTATTGGGCCAGGGAGATATGGACCCAGAACTAATTGGAAACTGAATAACCTCATTTTAAAGAATCAAACAACAAATTATAGACAGAATTAATTATTTTAACCTAGATAATGACACTAATGAAACAACATACCAAAACCTATGGGATTCACACAAAGTGGCTATCAGAGGATGTATTATATCTTTAAATGCTTAAATGAATAAATTAGAGAAAGTGTAAATCAATGAACTAAATATGCAACTAAAAAATTAGAGAAAGAACAAATTAAAAATCCCTGATTAAATACCAAATTTGAAATTCTAAAAATTAAAGGAGAAATTAATAAAATTGAAGCAAAAAATATTGAATTAATAACTAAAACCAAGAAATAGTTTTATGAAAAAAACCAATAAAATTGACAAACCTCTGGTCAATTTGATTAAAAAAAGAAAGAAGAAAACCTGATTGCTAGTATCACAAATAAAAAAGGTGAACTCACCACCAATGAGGAAGAAATTAAAGTAATAATTCAAAATTATTTTGCCCAACTCTGCGCCAATAAATTTGACAAAGTAAAATGGACAAATATTTACAAAAATATAAGTTGCCCAGGTTAAATGAAGAGATTAAATTCCTCAACACCCCTATCTCAGAAAAAGAAATTCAACAAGCCATCATCAAACTCCCTAAGAAAATTTCTCCAGGGCCTGATGGATTCACAAGTGAATTCTACCAAACATTTAAGGAACAATTTATTCCAATTCTATGTAAATTCTTTGGAAAAATAGGTGAAAATGGAACTCTGCCTACCTCTTTCTATGATGCTGTTACCTAAGCCAGGAAGAGTTAAAACAGAGAAAGATAACTATGGACCTATCTCCTTGATGAATATAGATGCAAAAATCTTAAATAAAATCTTAGCAAAATGATTACAACAAGTTATCACTAAGATAATACATTTTGACCAAGTAGGATTCATCCCAGGAATGCAGGGTTGCTTCAATATTAGGAAAACTGTTAGTGTAATCAATTATATCAACAACAAACCTATCAGAAATTATATGATCATCTCAATAGATGCTGAAAAAGATTTTGACAAAATACAGCATCCATTCCTATTAAATACACTAGAGAGTGTAGGAATAAATGGGCCGTTTCTTAGAACAATGATCAGTATCTCTCTGAAACCATCAACAAACATTATATTCAGTGGGGAGAGGCTAGAGACATTCACAATAAGATCAGGGGTGAAACAAGGGTGCCCATTATCACCACTACTATTCAATATTGTATTAGGAATGTTAGCATCAGCAATTAGAGAACAAGAAATTGAAGGAATTAGAATTGGGAAGGAAGAGACAAAACTCACACTCTTTACAGATGATATGATATTATACCTAGAGAGTCCAAGAAATCATCCAAAAAAAAAACTGCTGGAAACAGTGAGTAATTTTAGTAAAGTTGCAGGATATAATATAAACTTTCATAAATCCTCAACTTTTCTGTATATGACTAGCAAGATACAGCAGGAAGAGCCAGAAAGAGAAATCCCATTCAAAGTAACTTCAGATAATATAAAATACCTGGATGTCTATTTGCCAAGGCAGACTCAGAAACTTTTTGAAAACAATTATAAAGCACTTCTCACACAAATTAAATCAGATTTAAATAATTGGGCAAACAAGAACTGCTCACGGATAAGTAGAGCGAATATAATAAAAATGACAATTCTACTAAAACTAAACTATCTGTTTAGTGCCCTGCCAATCACAATTCCAAAAAATTACTTTAATGATTTAGAAATGATTGTAAGTAAATTCATATGGAGACATAAAAAGTCAAGATTTTCCAGGGATTTAATGAAAAAGAGTGCAAAAGAAGGTGGCTTAGCCCTACCTGATCTAAAATTATATTATAAAGCATCAGTCATCAAAACTGTCTGGTATTGGCTAAGAAATAGAGTGGTTGACCAGTGGTGCAATAGCAGGAAACAATGATAGTAATCTGTTGTTTGATAAACCCAAAGTGTCCAGCTATTGGGATAAAAACTCTCTCTGAAAAAATCTGCTGGGAAAATTGGATGTTAGTATTGAAGAAACTTAGATAGGACCAACACCTCACACCCTATACCAAGATAAGATCCACATGGATACAGGATTTAGACACAAAAAAACAATACTATAAGCAAACTAGAAGATTAAGGACTAGTTTACCTGTCACATATATGGAAAGGGATGCAGTTTATGACTAAGGAAGAGATGGAGAACATTATTAAAAACAAACTTGATGATTTCGATGACATTTAATTAAAAAGCTTTTGAACAGACAAAACCACTGTAACCACAATAATCAAAAGAAATGCAGTAAACTGGGAAACAATCTTTTCAATTGACAAAGGACTCATATATAAAATATACAGAGAGCTGAGTCAAATGTTTTTTAAAACAATAAAGCCATTCCCCAATTGACAAATGGTCAAAGGATATGCAAAGGCAATTTACTGGATGAGGAGATCAAAGCAATCCATAGATCATATGAAAAATTGCTCTAAATCATTACTTCTTAGAGAAATGCAAATTAAAGCTTCTCTGAGGTATCATGTCACACCTCTCAGAGTGGTCAATATGACCAGAAAGGATAATGATCATTGTTGGAAGCATTGTAGGAAATCTGGGACACTATTTCATTGTTGGTGGATTTGTGAACTCATCCAGCCTTTCTGGAGAGCAATTTGGAACTATACCCAAAGGGCAACAAAAATGTGCATACCCTTTGATCCAACAATACCACTACTGGTTCTACACCCTGAAGAGATGATGAAAAAGGGTAAAAACATAACTTGTACAAAAATATTCATAGCAACCCTGTTTGTGGTGGCAAAGAATTGGAAATCAAGTAGATGTCATTCAATTGGAGAATGACTTAGCAAACTGTGGTATATACATACATACATATATATATATATATATATATATATATACACACATACACATTTGTGTGTGTGTGTGTGTGTGTGTGTGTGTGTGTGTGTGTGTGTGTGTGTATGTGTGTGTGTGTGTGATGGAGTACTAGTGTTCTATTTAGAAACCAGGAAGGATGGGAATTCAAAGAAGTGTGGAGGGATTTGCGCAAACTAATGCTGAGTGAGATGAGCAGATCCAGAAAAACATTGTACATCTTAACAGCAACATGGGGGTGATGATCAACCTTGATGGACTTGCTCATTCTATCAGTACAACAATCAGTGACAATTTGGGGCTATCTGCGATAGAGAATACCATCTGTATCCAGAGAAAGAACTGTTTTAACAAAGACCAATGACTAGTACCTTTAATTTAGGAAAAGAAAACCTGGTGTCTTATTATCTGATCTTGTTATCTCTTATACTTTATGTTTCTTCCTTAAGGATATGATTTCTCTCTCATCACATTCAATTTGGAACAATGTACATCATGGAAACAATGTAAAGACTAACAAATTGCCTTCTGTGGGGGATGGGTTGAGGGAAGTAAGATCAGGGGAAAAATTATAAAACTTAAAATAAATAAAATCTTTAAAAAAAGTTCTCCTTCCTCCAGTTCTTAAAATACTTTATATTGGTGGCAGCCTCCCTGCAGTGACCTGCCACTTTCTCCACCTGCCCTAGGCCTGCTAAGGCTGCAAGGATTATGACTTCGAGTACAGGTTCTAAAAGATCACCCAATTGCTGCCCTGTGAGCCCAAAGACCTGCTTTGCTTCCAAGGCATCAGACTTGAGTCTTTACACCATTATCTATTGGTGTCAGAGAAGCATGTGGGAACTTGCAAAACCCTAAAGAAAGATTTACCCTTAGTGAAGAAAATGGTTACTGCTAGAAAAACTGTCCCTCAGAACAAAAAATTCACGAACTTGAATGATATGAGAAATGGGTTTCCACTGGCCTCCATTTTTGCTCCATAAAGTACCTTCATGGCCTGGCACCAGCCAGTCAGCTGAGCTTCTTGTCCAGATTGATTTATAGACTCAATTCGTAATGGTTCATCACAACAGTTCGACTGAGTGAACAACTACAGGCTGGGAGTGCCATCAGTCCAAGAGTTGTCTTGACCTTGTTTCACTGTAAATTAAAAACTTGGATACTTAGGAATTCCTTTGCTATTGTATAGTTTGATGTATTTAGTGATAGAGACCATCTGAAATATATAGACTCTTCTGCTCTGAAAAAATATGAAAATCTATGTTTGAATATTAATGGGTCATGTGATCATGGTTTACATAAGTGCTTTAATGATCTTGGAAATGTTTTAATGGAGATTGTTAGCTACATAAAGCAATAGGTAAAAATCACATTAAGATAAATAGATGTGTGTAAATACATGCAATGAGTTATTTTCATATCTGAATGAATGATTTCTAAATAATATTACTTTTTAAATATGTTCCTTAAAAAAGGTCACACCAAGAAATTCTGCTCTTTTGAAAAATCTACTTAGATTATTTATTAGATATTTATAGTAATATACCTGGTTATGACAGGATAGAAAAGGAAAGAAGACTTAAACTTATTTATTCCTAGATGCTTTCTAATTCAGCAATAACTATTTCTCATCCCCTTTACCTTCATTCCACTTAACTACTCTCAATATATTGACAAAATATCACCTAAGAATTCTAGTAATTTGAGTTAGAAAGGGTTGCTTGTATTTGACACCATTTATCAGGTTTAGAGGGCTTTCTACTTTTTAAAAGCCAGTTTATTTCCCAAGTGGTTCTTCAGTTTCCTAAAAGTTATGACTAATTTCTAGCAACATACTCTTTAATTTTTTTGAAAATTAAATGTTAGAGTTCATTATAATAGATGTGATTTGTTTGTAATGACATGGGTTGAGTAAGAATGGATTTGAATGGATGATGTGAATATATTAAAATGAAAAAAATGTTTTGTTTTGTTTTTTATGGGGTTTTTTTGCAAGGCAAATGGTGTTAAGTGGCTTGCCCAAGGCCACACAGCTAGGTAATTATTAAATGTCTGAGACCGCATTTGAAGCCAGGTACTCCTGACTCCAGGGCCAGTGCTCTATACACTGCGCCACCTAGCTTCCCTGAAAAAAATGTTTTTAATGATACATTTTTACTTCTAGCTGAAAGAAATTAAATTAAAAGTGAATAAATTTGTTCTTCCTATGCTACTTCTTCCAACTGCCCCATCACTGCCTTCTCCCCTGAATATGGTTAGAATTTATAGAAACAGTTAAGTAAAACAGGAGCTTTTCTTTGATGTTTTTAAAATTAATGAGAAGTTAAGTGAATAGAGGTCTGGCCTTAGAAATAGCAAGGTCTACCTATTAATATATGATAGCTGTGTGACTATGAACAAGTCACCTAAACTCTCATGACCCTTTTTGAGCTTCTAGTGCAACTCTAAGATGAAATTTAGAAATGTATTTGTGATTGCATTGGTAGAGAGTTTCCACCCAAGCAGTTCCCTAAACATCTGAAATCATAGATCTGGACAAAAATAAATAAAATTCCTTTTCCTGATAGTATATATATTTTTTCTATTTTAAAAATTTATTTATTTTCAAATTAAAAGTAAAGATAATTTTCAACATCCATTTTTGTAAAGTTTTCTCCCTCCTATCTTTCCATTTCCCACCTTAGAATAGCAAGTAATCTGATATAGGTTATACATGTACAATAATGTTACACATATTTCTGTTAGTCACACCATGGAAGAAGAATCAGAACAAAGGGGAAAACCACATGAAGGATTAAACAAAAATTAAATTTAAAAAAGTGAAAATAGTAAACTTTGATTTGCATTCAGATTCCATAGTTCCTTCTTTGGTTGTGGATGGTGTTTTCTATCAGAGGTCTTTTAGAATTGTTTTTAATCACTGTATTGCTGAGAAGAGCTAAGTCTATCATGGTTAATCATTTAAAAATGTTCCTGGTTCTGTTCACTTCACTTAGCACCAGTTCATATGAAGCCTTTCCAGGTCTCTGAAATCTGCCTGCTCATGATTTCTTGCAGAACAATACTGTTCTAACGGCTACTACTTTCTTTTTTTTTTAATTTATTTTTTTATTCTCATTTTGTACAAATTTTTTTTACATTAATAAAATATTCTTGTTTACAAGTAAACAAAATACCCCTCCTCCCCCATGAATATAGATAGACTTGCTTGGGTGAAAAAAGTAAAGGGGAGAGAAAAAAATTAAAATAAAAAAAAGTAATAGTAATAATTGTAGGTATGGCCAGGTGGCTCAATGGACAAAGCACCAGCCCTGGAGCCACGAGCACCCAAGCCCATATCCAGCCTCATAAACCCAACAATCACCCAGCCGTGTGACATGCAAGCCACCTGATCCCCACTGCCCTGCAAAAAACAACAACAAAAAAAGAAAATAAAAGACCCAAAATAAAATAAAATAGTAATAATAGTAGGGGTGGCTGGGTGGCAGACAGAGCATTGGCCCTTGAGCCAGGAACACCTGAGTCCAAATCAGGCCCCTGACACCCAAAGATCACCTTGCTATGTGGCCCCAGGCAGGCCACCCAGCCCCACTTGCCCTGCACTCTCCCCAAAATAATAACAAAAAATGTGCTTGAGTCTTTGTTCCAACACCAACAACTCTGTCATGGGTGGATCTCATTCTTTATGGTAAGTCCATCACAAAAGTTACTTCCATATTTTTCCACCCTTGCCATTGCTGATGGCAACTGCCTCCTTTCTTATTTCTCCACTACCATATATTCTATTTTCTCTCTCCTTTCACTCTGACTCTGCTGTAGGGTCGTTGATTGGCTCAGCAGACAGATCCCTGGTCCTGGGGCCAAGAAGCCCTGAGCCCCCATACTACCCCTTAGGCCCAGAATCCACCTGGCCCCATGGTCCTGGGCAGGCCTCCAATCCCAGCCCCTTGCAAGAAGTAAGAAAGAAAATGTATTATATCTGACCATTCTCCCCCCATGGTCCATCCTCTCCTCCTTTATTCACATCCCCACCCCTTCCCCCTGCTCCCCCCTCCTTCTTACTCCAGATGCCTATACCCCATTGAGTATATATGCTGTTTCCTCTCCTAGCCATCTCTGATGAGAGCAAAGTTTCCCTTATTCCCCCTTGATTCCACCCTTCCATATCATTGCAATAGCTCATTGTAATAAAAAAATCTTATATGAAATATCTTGGACTATTCTCCCCTCTCCTTTTTCTTTCTCCCATTCCATTTCCCTTTTTTCTATTGACTCCATTTTTACACCATATTTTATTTTCGAATTCAGCTTTCTACTGTGCTTCAACTATAAAAGCTCTCTCTACTTGCTCTATTAACTGAGGAGGTTCATATTAGTATTATCAGTGTAATTTTTCTATGCAGGAATGCATGCAGTTCATCCTCATTAAGTCCCTCATATTTCCCCCCTCTCCTCCAATCTCCATGCTTCACCTGAGTCCTGTATCTGAAGATCAAACCTTCTGTTTAGCTCTGGCCATTCCAAAAGGAACATTTGAAATTCCCCTGGTTCATTGAAAGTCCATCTTTTTCCCTGGAAGAGGACATTCAGCCTTGCTGGGTAGTTGATTCTTGGCTGCATTCTAAGCTCTTTTGCCTTCCGGTATATTGTATTCCAAGCCCTATGAGCTTCCAATGTAGTTGCTGCTAAGTCCTGTGTGATCCTGACTGCAGCTCCACGATATTTGAACTGTGTCCTTCTGGCTGCTTGTAATATTTTCTCTTTGACTTGGGAGTTCTGGAACTTGGCTATAATATTCCTAGGGGTTGGTTTTTTGGGATCTCATTCTCTGGGGGATCGGTGGATTCTCTCCATTTTTATTTTGCCCTCTGCTTCTAGAATATCAGGGCAATTTTACTGTAGTAATTCTTTGAAAATGATATCAAGGCTCTTTTCCTGATCATGACTTTCAGGTATTCTAATAATTTTTAAATTATCTTTCCTAAGTCTGTTTTCCATATCAGTTGTTTTTTCAATGAGATATTTCACATTTTCTTCTAGTTTTTCATTTTTTTGGTTTTGAAGTATTGATTCCTGATTTCTGGTAAATTCATCAATCTCCCTGAATTCTATTCTTTGTCTGAAGGATTTGTTCTCTTCAGAGAGTTTTCTTATCTATTTTTCCATCTGGCCAATTTTGTTTTTTAAAGCATTCTTCTCCTCAATAACTTTTTTGAACTGTTTTATCCATTTGACCTAAGCTGGTTTTTAGCATGCTATTTTCTTCAGCATTTTTTTGGATTTCCTTGACTAAGCTGCTGACTTCATTTTCATGTTTATCCTGCATCTCTCTCCTTTCTTTTCCCAGTTTTTCTTCCAGCTCCTTCATTTGATTTTCAAAGTCTTTTTTGAACTCTGTCTGAGCCCAATTTCTGTTTTTCTTGGAGTCTTTAGATGCAGGAGCTTGTGCTTCCTCATCTTCAGACTGAGTATTTTCATCCTTCTTGGGCTCATTTGCAAAATATTTCTCAATAGTCTTCTTTTTGTTTCTCTGCTTGCTCATTTTCCCAGCCTGGGCCTGGTTTGGGGTGTTTCTTGAGCTTTTGGGACACTCCCACAAGGGTCTCAGTGTGTGAGGCTCTGTCCTCCCTCCTGGTCTGTGAAGGACCATAAGCACCTCCCTCTGCCATGGGGCTGAGGTGGAGGGGGCCCTGCTGTTCTATGGGGGGGGGCCTAGACTGCAATCAGGATCTGAATGTGGTCAGAGCCCCAAAAGTCCTGTTCCAGGGGCAGAGGACAGAGCTCACAGTCTCTCTTCACTCCCCTCCCTCAGCTCAATGGGCTCATATCCTGGAGGCTCCTGCTTACCGGCTCCACCTGCTTCTGTTTCCGGCTCTGGGCTGCAGAAAGACCAAGCTGCTCCCTGTGTGCCCCGAGGGCTGGGCTCCATGTGCTTGCTCTGGCAGAGGTCCCCCACTGTTCCCCCACTTTGTGCCCGGTGCTCCTTGGGGTGCAGCTCTGGAGACTCCCCCGCTGCTGTGAGCTGTGGCTCCCAGTGCCCTGGGGCTGCTGAAGTTCCTTCACTCTGGCGGGCCACCCCTCTGGCAGGCCGCCCCTCCAACCCCGGGGAGCAGAGCCTTTCTGCTCTTTTCCAGGTTACCTTGAGTAGGAGAACTACCTCACTAGGTCCGTCTGTGGGTTCTGTCTCTCGAAAGTTTAGTTAGAGTCTTTAGCTGATGAGTTTTATCAGAGAGCTCCTAAGACTCGATCCCTTCTTGTCACCATCTTGGCTCCACCCCGCCCCCCCATAGTATATTTCTTTAGGTACATTGCTGTTGTCTTGGTTCTAGTTCATTTTAATAGATGTCTTTCTAGTTAACATTCAAAATGGTGAGTAAGAGTCAATGGTAGTTTATTTTTTCCAAGGTATTACAGTATTATATGATGAATATGTAAGGATTAGGGCCTCTGTTTTGGAATGTAATGGTATTTAGTCAACCCTTGATGTTTGTCCATTTATTACTAAAAAGTATAATTAATGTAATAATTATAACAAATAAAGGACTTCATTCTTTTCTGTTCTGTTTTCCATTATTATTTATTATTAGTTCAAGAGTGAGATGAACTTCAAGATTTAATTTTAGTTGTTGGATTTTGGAGGATTGTACATCATAGAAGTAGAGAATATTTGATTTTGAAGAAACCTTAGATATCATCTGATATCTCTATAAGGAACCTGAGACCCAAGTTAATTGACTTTCCCTTCTCTATGTGGATACTGAGCCTAAGTGACGCCCAAAGTTACATAGCAAGATGTGTAATGGCAGAATTTGAAACTGGGTCTTCCAAGTTTCCCCATCCATTGCTGAGTTGGGCCTGGAGCTAAAAGAAACAAATGAGGTTGAAAATAGGATATGTTTTTGCCTGGTTTTTCAAGAGAAAGCTCATTGTTAATCTGTCTTATCAGTGCAAGTACTGTCAGGATCTTTGTCTTCATAAATCACTTGACAGGAAAGGAGTGTTATTCTTGCTTCTCATGTTTTCCTACTCTTTGCCAGGTTCTTTAACTTAAACTATTGTAATGGACTCCATTACAAAGTTAAGGTGTTATACAGTTTTATAGATTTTTCCAAGCAGTATAAGCTCTTCGAGTTGATCCATAGATATGTGTATATAGGTACAATAAGCTCTCAAATAATTTTTTTTTCTATTTTCCAGTTGAAAACCCCAAGGGAAATGAAGAAACCATTTTTATTGGAAATCCATCATGTTTGCTGCCAGAAGCTAATGTTTTTCAGTTTATTAAACTTTTCACTTGTCCTTTTCAATAAAATAGATCAAAGAGGGCTCGGTAACTATTTTTAGGATTTGGTAAGCAGAAATATAGCAATAAGAATATTAAAAATTTGTAAGCTTTTACAGAACTGTTAGGGTAGTATTATTTAAGATCTTATTTATGAATACTATGATCCTTTGTAACTACTGCACTGAGATATGCTAGATTATCAGGCATATAAAATAATATGAAAAAGGAAATATAAATATAGATTTAAAAATAAGATAAAAAGGGGCAACTAGGTGGTTTAGTGGATAGAGCACTGGTCCTGGGGTCAGGAGGACCTGATTTCAAACCTGGACTCATATACTTAATACTTACTTATCTGTGTGACCTTTGACAAGTCACTTAACACTATTGCCTTACAAAAATAAATAAATAAAAGAAAAAAAAATGATCCTATTGTCTTCTAATTTGGGTGTTTACTATTATTTATATAATGTGTATAATTTTTATGGGTGAATCTTACTGGCATCTTATACTAAAGGTATGTCTACTCTTCCCTTTGATGCAGTACATACACTGCAGATTTTTTGGGGAGGGGTGTAGGTTGGGGAATATGAGATGATATTTCATTACTGTCAATACTATCTTTACCATGCCATCTTAGTGAAAATGGCTTTTCTAAGAGCTATTTGTGCCTTCCCCTGATGATCACTGAGAAGTACACTTTCAGGGTCTAGAGAGCTACAGTTTATACATTTAAGAAAAGAAATAAATCAGTTCCTACCCTCAAGAAGCTTACTATAAAGAAGAACCCATAAAAGAAAAAAAAAAACTGAAGAGCAGGGATATTGTGGAGGGCAGGCATCCAGTTTAGGGGCAAGATAAAGTTCTGCAGGTGGGAATAATGAAATGACTTCCATAGGTGCCCTCTTAAATGGTGGAGGACCTGGGAGAAGGAACTCACACCAAGGAGGGAGGAAGGGACCCCAGAAGTAGGAGATAGTGAGGAAAAGTGAGTTGCAGCATTGATTTCATATTACAGCATGAGGAATTTCTGGAGATTAAAAAGTGCATGAAAACAGCTGAGTGGAAAGTTTTAATTGGAATTGGGAGATGAAGTGTCATGGGTGAGAAATGTCAACTGAGCCAGAATTGACCTCTAATCTGGGGATTATGTAGCCAACACAGATCAGGCTAGACATAGGAGAATCAGGACACAAACAAAGGTTTAATTTCTGTGAGAAAAATAATATCTGCAAATGGAACCCATCCTCCTGAGAACATACTAGACTGAAGACAGGTCTTATGTACATACTGCGTTGGACTAGGACGTAGTCGTTTTTAGGTTGTGAGTTACTATTCCCATTGACCCCATGGAAGTAGCATTGTCTCAAGTCTTGGGGATCATGATTACTCTGTGCGAGTACAGAACCAGATTTCTGTGACAGGAACAGGTGTACAAGGAACAGGGATTGTGAACATGTCAGCAATGTGATGGATATTGGTTCTTTGGTCCCTAGGAAATAGGAGGAGCTAAATCCCTGTGAATCCCTGGTGCTTGTCCAAGTAATGCAGTTTGCCAGAGAGATCATTCCAGAGAACAAAAGATAATTGTTATGCCAAACTCAAGACACTTGCTGGATCTTAGCTCTGGGATATGGGATATCTCCAAAATATTTTGACAAGGAACTAGAGCAAGGAAATCAATGTCACAACATTGAAGAATATAGGAGGATGGAGAGTAAAGTATAAAAAGAATTGAAAAGCATAGGGAGGGTTATGAAGGGATTTAAAAAGCAAACATTTTATATTTGATCCTAGATGTAATAGAGAATCACTGTAGTTTATTGAATATGATAGCTGAAGTGTGATTATATTATTAGACTCTATTTTAGGAAGATAAATTTGATGACTGAATAGAAGTTGGATTGAAGTGGTGAAAGACATAAGAAAGAGAGACTAACCTACAGGCTAGTTCAGGTATGAGATAATCAGGGTCTGATTCACAATGGTTGCAGAGTCAGAGGTGAGAAGGGAACATTTATAATAGAATTTAGAACACAGAAGATATAAGATAGGATTTGAAAACTGATTTTCCAGTCATGGAGGTTAAGAATGAATGAGGAATTGAGGATAATAGCTAGGTTGTTAATGTTTGGGAAGGGAAGGGTGGTGGCATTTTCAACATTAATAAAGAAGTCAGGAAGAGTAGAAAGGTTTTTGGGGAAAAATGAGTTCAGTTTTAAATATGTTGAGGTTAAGATGTCTAAAAGGCATTTGAAGATTTAAGACCTGACCACAAAAGTTTTTAGGGCCATATAATTAGATCTCAGAGGCACTTACATATAGATGATTTTTTACGAGAATCTGCTTTTAATTATGAGGAAGTATTCAATAAAATAAAATAAAATGACACCTTAATAAAGTGTCTTCAATGCATATATTAAGATAATAAAATATTCCTTGTAGATGTACCCACAGAGAATATTTATTTTAACGAGCCTCTGCTTATCAATATAAATCAAGGTATAAAATAGAAATACACTCACCAGAAGCAATTGTTACTATTATGGAAAATGGAAGTAGCTTTTCTGTAGATTCTATGGTTCTCCAGAGACCATACCTCCTGGGGGTGGAGTTGGGGGAAAGGGGAGTAGGCTAGGAAGAAAATATCTAACTTTAGAATTCAGCCCCAGGACTGAACTGTTTGGGTCTGGTAGGTTGAATGCAAATGTATCTAACTCATATCTAACCGATCTCAGATAATGCTTCTTTAAAGGACATATTAAATAATTTTCCTTTAACTCCACAATGATATGTGAAAAAGTTCCTTAAACAACTTGAGAGAATTAGAGTTCCTTGGTTAATGGATAAGGCAACTGATAACATTTTGGGAGATGAAGAGATCACCAAAAGAAATAGTATAGTAGGAGAATAGATGAGATCCTAGGACAGATCCTCACTTTCTGACTCCCTTTTGATAATGGTTTTACCTGGATGCTGGATCTCAAAGTGTCTTAGCCAACTTATACAGTGGACAATTCACAGTTTAACAGCCTAGGTGTTTACTCCATGAAAATATAGAACTGGCCCTAGCTATATTTTGAGCTCTTTCTCTCCGACTTGGTGGAGCATTTCACACACTCCATCCATCCCCTCTACTTTATTTCACTGGAAATTAAGATCACTGCCACACTGGTGCTATGTTTGATTGATTTCTATAGTTTGGGTTTAAAAAGGTGTCGGAAGCAGTACTATTTGGAGGGTGGTAAATTTGGCTGTGGGATTGAGCTCTATTTGCAGCCCAGGAACATGTCCTGCTCCATTCTCTCTATTCTGTTGTTTTCCTGCAAAAATCTTTATTAACTCAAAGTTCTATAATTATGGTTCTGACAATTTTAGTGGGGCTTCAATAAGGTTTTGCATTATGGAGCACTGCTATAGTGATGGCTCTTTATTTCAAACCAAGACAATTTCCATAACCTGGAGTCTGTATCTCTATGGCCCTAAGAGAAAATATGTGAGGGAGTGGGTTTTGTTACAAACATATTAATGACTCATTCTGTCAACTTGTTGACTATTGATGACTATTGTTGCCAATTGCATGGTGGACTGAAGAGGAAGGGTGTTGAGTGAATTTATGATAGGCATCAATTCACCTGTCTTTTAAACCATTTTTTGAGTTCCAGATATCCTAAACCATGGGGATGGATAAAGTTGTTTTAACTTTGGAACACAACTTCTGTTTTAGAGAGGCTTGAAAAATTCTGGAGTTCAGAAAAAAAGTCTAATTTTCCATCTTATGAAAAGAGTCTATTAATCCTTTCCTGATTCTTCCCATATGCCTTTACATTTATTTTTTTGTACATTTATTTATATGTATTCATCTTCCCTGTTAGATTATAATCTCCTTGTAAGAGTTGATAGTTTTCATTTTTCTATTATTCATTCATTCATTAATTCATTTTTTTTAAAAGTTTTGGTCTGTGAATCTCCAATGCATTTCTCAGTACCTGACCCATAGTATACACTTAATAATTGCTTGCTGACCAATTAATTTGTCATCTGTAGGTAGTTGACATTGCTATTCTGATGGAATGATTATTACAAGGTCACAATTTCTGCTTCAATCCTTTTGCTTAAGTCAAATGGAAGGTCTACTTCAGTGTTGACTTTGACCTATTTCCCTCTTTCATATAAAATACAACTAGAAGTTGAACACATCGTCTAAGCAACCTAGGAAACTCAGAGTATGATTGTTAAAATGGTGCTTTACCCTTTGATCCAGCAATTCCACTACTAAGTCTATATCCTACAGAGATTGTGAAAAAAATCCACATGTACAAAATCATTTATATCACCTTTTTCAAAATGACAAAGAATTGGAAATTGAAAAGATGCCCATCAAATGGGGGAATGGCTAAGCAAATTCTGAGAACACAATTGTTCTGTAAGAAATCATGAGGAACAGGACTTCAGAATAACATGGAAAGACTTGCATGAACTGATGCTGAATGAAGTGAATAGAACCAGAACATTAAGCACACTGACAGTAAAATAGGGTGATGATCAACTATGATGGACTTGATAATTTTTGCAGTACAATAATCAAGGATAATACTTAAAGACTTGTGGTGGAGAATCTATCCATATCTAGAGAAGGAATTGTGAACTTTAAATGCAGACCAAATCTCACCATCTTCAATTTTTTAAAACAGTTGACTTATGAATTATGTTTTTTTCTCTCTAATTTTTTCTTCCATTTGGATGTGATTCTTTTTTCACAATGTGATTAATATAGATCTATGTTTAGCATGGTTTTAGTTTTATAGATATAGAACCTTTATTTCATTGCTTTCTGTAAGAGAGAGGGGGAAAGGAGGGAGGGAGAAAAATGTAAAAAAATGATTGTTGAAAAACTATCATTGCATATAGTTGGAATAACTAAGAAAAAAGAAATGAAGAACAAAAGAAAATCCCATCCCCCCATGGTGTTTATCCCAGTCCTCCTATATAGACCTCCAATGTGAGTGCCCAGATCCTAATAGTTGTTTCCTTCTTTGCTCCAAGTCTCAAAGTAAACAACAAATCCTTTCTCCTTGCCCAGTGCCTAAAGTGGGCATGCTCTGTTCTCTACTTATTTTCTAATGGGAAAGAGATAGGATTTAATTTCTGGGTCGATTACCAGAAATTCAGTCAACTTGTCACTTCTGAAGTGTTCTTGTTCAGAGCCTCTGCTGACTTCAGCCCCTTTACCAGATCTTCTGTTGTTTTGTGTTGACCTCTCTGTCAATTCTAATAGGGTTTAAACTTGTTTACCTGAGTTTCAACTGACTTCCATAATGTGAATATTTTCCTGGCCTCCATTGAATCTTGGCTATCATTTTGTGCATTTTCAGGACTAGATAGAGAGGTTTACTTTTGTTTTGTTCTCTCTTTCTCTCTCTCTTTCTCTCTCTCTCTCTCTCTCTCTCTCTCTCTCTTTCTCTTTTTTTTCTTTTTCAGTACTCCATGTGGTGCCTTTTCAGGTATTTTTTTTAGGATAAATGTATTGACAAGGCTCTTCTATAACTTTTTATGTCACTATTTCACAATAAATTTCTCCCTTCTTTTATATATCTTGAAATTTTATCTCTGAACATTGTGTCACTTCCAAGACAGAGGCCTTTTGTACCGTGACTGTTCTGGTCTAGCTGTTTTCCTCATCTTTTTCTTCAATGTATTTTTCAACTTCCTAAGACACATGAAAGAACGATATTAGAATCCAAATGCGATTTCTTCCATATATTTCATGACAAAAAGCATTTGTAATAAAATCTACAATTTTTTTAATTTTCATTTTTGAACTATTTTTTTTCTTTCTAGATTCATCCTGGAGACAAATATGTGGCACAGTGGATAAGAGTGATGGACCTGGAATCAGGAAGACTTGAGTTCAAATCAGGTCTCAGAAAGTTCCTAGTCATGTGAATAGTCATGGGAAAGTCATTTAACATATCTTTACCTCAATTTCCTCAATTATAACATGGACACAATAATAACATCTACCTTGAAGTGTCATGATGATGAAAATAAATAATATTGGTAAAGAAATTTAATAAATTCCTTCCTCCTTTCTTTTCTTTCTTTTCTCCCTCCCCACTCTCCTCCTTCTCCCTTCTTCCCTCCTCCCTTCCCTCCTCCTTTCCCTCCCTCCTCCCTCCCTGTCTCCCTTCCTTCCTTCCTCCCTTCATCCCTCCCTCCCTTCTTTTTTCCTTCCTTCCTTCCTTCCTTCCTTCCTTCCTTCCTTCCTTCCTTCCTTCCTTCCTTCCTTCCTTCTGAGTGGGTTAAGTGGAGGTCTCTCAGTCTGAAGAAAAGAACTATCAGTCCCTTTAAAATAGGTCAAGAGGAGGGGTGAGTTTCTAAGGACCCCCCCCTCCCTGGGAGCAGATGTCAGGTATCATCACTGCAGCTGTCATAACCACAAAAGTCCCCCACACTATTGCAAGGCTTGAGCCAATCATTTGAGAGGTCAACAGAAATTAGGAAGGTTGTGGTTTTTGCCTATAAAACTTGGGTGCTAACGCTTGTTAGGTGGCTTCCACCCCTGGGTGTCCCCTTTGCACCCTGGGAGGACCCCCTGCTTCTTGCGAGATTCTAATAAATGACATTCTGATCTGAACTTTGAGAAACCTCTGGAGTAGTCAATTAGAGTAGGGGTTCTTCATCATCCCATACAGTTCCTTCCTTCCTTTCTTCCTTCCTTCCTTCCTTCCTTCCTTCCTTCCTTCCTTCCTTCCTTCCTTCCTTCCTTCCTTCCTTCCTTCCTTCCACCCTCCCTTCCTCTGCCCTGAGTTTTATTATTATTTATATTTATTATTAATTGGGTCTTATACTAAGTTTCTTTAAATCAGTTTTCCCTCCATAATGCTGTTCTATGAGTTATTAATAATAATAATAAGCTACAATCATTATCTGTAAGATTTTTTAAAAATCTCTTTATATTCCATGGCTGTCATATTTTTCTTCTTGGCAAATTGTCGACTATTCTCTGACAGAAGTTATTTTTGAGTTCTTTTGTACTTTTTGTTACAGCTATTAATTCACATTAGATAAATATCTCCAAGAAAAGGTTATAATAAATATTAATGTCCTTTCTTCCATCTTTTCCCATTTTTGTCCATAACTGACTGAAGTAAGTTAAATTGGAATTAATTGTATATCATATATTTTTCTTATTTTTTCTTCTAGTTTTTTATTAGTATTTTCCCCCCTTTATTGTAGACCACTTAAGTGACTGAACTGTACATAGATAGCAGATTCAGTAATAATTCTCACATCACAAGTCCATTGATTTAGAAAAGGTAAGGAGCTTAGAAATCATTGAGTCCTACCTGTTCATATAATAGATGACTTCTCTGAGGTAAGAGAGATAAGTGACTTTCCTAGAATTACACAGCTAATAAGTATTTAACATAAGATTTAAACCCATTCCTTCCCTCCAAGTCTAGTACTCTATTCATTTTTCCATGTTGCACCAGAATTGAGCCATTTCCAGTCAATGAAATACAATTAGTTTCATTTTATATAATATTGCTTGGTATTTGCCATGAATAGTACTTCCTAATTGTTCTGTTAAAGTAAGTATTCATAATGTGTAGGTGTGAGTCTTCTCTGTATTCTTTTTTTTTTGGCAAGGCAATGAGGTTAAGTGACTTGCCCAAGGCCATACAGCTAAGTAATTACTAAATATCTAAGGCTGGATTTGAACTCAGGAACTCCTGACTCCAGGGTGGGTGTTCTATCCACTGTACACCTAGCTGCCCTTTCTCTGTATTCTTTTTTTTGTAATTTAATATTTATTTATTCTCATTTTGTACAATTTTTTATACATTAATAAAATATTCTTGTTTAAGAGTAAACAAAGTACCCCCTACCCCCCAAATATAGACTCACTTGAGCGATAAAGTAAAGGGGGAGAGAAAAAAAATGAAAATGAAAATGAAAACAAATAATAGTAATAATTGTAGGTATGGCCAGGTGGCACAGTGGATGGAGCACCATCCCTGGAGCCAGGAGCACCCGAGCCCAAATTTGGCCCTGTACACTGAACAATCACCCAGCTGTGTGACATGCAAACCACCCCAACCCCACTGCCCTTCATAAATCAAAAAAAAAAAAAAAAAAGAAAAAAAAGACCTAAAAGAAAATAAAATAGTAATAATAGTAGGGGTGGCTGGGTGGCAGACAGAGCATTGGCCCTTGAGCCAGGAACACCTGGGTCCAAATCAGGCCCCCGACACCCAAAGATCACCTTGCTATGCAGCCCCAGGCATTTGCCCTGCACCCCCCCCTTAAAATAATAATAATAAAAAATGTGCTTGAGTCTTTGTTCCAACACCAACAACTCTGTCATGGATAGATTACATTCTTTATGATAATTCCATCACAAAAGTTACTTCCATATTTTTCCACCATTGTCATTGATGATTGCAACTCCCTCCTTTTTGTATTTCTCCACTACCATGTACTATATTTTCTCTCTCCTTTCACTCTGACTCTGCTGTAGGGTCGCTGAGTGGTGCAGCAGATAGATCCCTGGCTCTGGGGCCAAGAAGCCCTGAGCCCCCATACCACCCCTTAGGCCCAGCATCCACCTGGCCCTATGGTCCCAGACAGACCATCCAATCCCAGCCCCTTGCAAGAAGTAAAAAAGAAAATGTGTTTTATCTGGCCACTCTCCCACCATGTCTATCCTCTCCTCCTTCATTCACATCCCCACCCCTTCCCCCCTGTCCCCCACCCTCTCTCCTTCTTACTCCAGAAGTCTATACCCCAGTATATATGCTGTTTCCTCTCCTAGCCACCTCTGATGAGAGCGAAGATTCCCTCATTCCCCCTTGCCTTCCCCCTTCCATATCATTGCAATAGCTCATTGTAATAAAGAAAAATCTTATTATATGAAATATCTTGGCCTATTCCCCCTCTCCTTTTTCTTTTTCCCATTACATTTCCCTTTTTTTCTATTGACTCCATTTTTACACCATATTTTACCTTTGAATTCAGCTTTCTCCTGCACTTCAACTATAAATCTCCCTCTACCTGCTCTATTAACTGAGAAGGTTCATATAAGTATTATCAATGTCATTTTTCTATGCAGGAATACATGCAGTTCATCATCATTAAGCCCCTCATATTTTCCCCCTTCTCCTCCAATCTCTATGCTTCATCCAAGTACTATATCTGAAGAGCAAACCTTCTGTTCAGCTCTGGCCATTCCAACAGGAACATTTGAAATTCCCCTGGTTCATTGAAAGTCCATCTTTTTCCCTGGAAGAGGACATTCAGCCTTGCTGGGTAGTTGATTCTTGGCTGCATTCTGAGCTCTTTTGCCTTCCGGTATATTGTATTCCAAGCCCTATGAGCTTCCAATGTAGTTGCTGCTAAGTCCTGTGTGATCCTGACTGCAGCTCCACGATATTTGAACTGTGTCCTTCTGGCTGCTTGTAATATTTTCTCTTTGACTTGGGAGTTCTGGAACTTGGCTATAATATTCCTAGGGGTTGGTTTTTTGGGATCTCATTCTCTGGGGGATCGGTGGATTCTCTCCATTTTTATTTTGCCCTCTGCTTCTAGACTATCAGGGCAATTTTCCTGTAGTAATTCTTTGAAAATGATGTTAAGGCTCTTTTCCTGATCATGACTTTCAGGTATTCCAATAATTTTTAAATTATCTTTTCTAAGTCTGTTTTCCATATCAGTTGCTTTTTCAATGAGATATTTCACATTTTCTTCTAATTTTTCATTCTTTTGGTTTTGAAGTATTGATTCCTGATTTCTGGTAAATTCATCAATCTCCCTGAATTCTATTGTATTGTCTGTTTTCCTCAGAGAACTTTCTTATTTCTTTTTCCATCTGGCCAATTTTGCTTTTTAATGCCTTCTTCTCCTCAATAACTTTTTGAACTGTTTTATCCATTTGAACTAAGCTGTTTTTTAGCATCCTATTTTCTTCAGCATTTTTTTTGATTTCCTTGACTAAGCTGCTGACTTGATTTTCATGTTTTTCCTGCATCTCTCTCATTTCTTTTCCCAGTTTTTCTTCTAACTCCCTCATTTGATTTTCTAAGTCTATTTTGAGCTCTGTCATAGCCTGAGCCCAATTTCTGGTTTTTTTTTTTTCTTGGAGTCTTTAGATGCAGGAGCTTGTGCTTCCTCATCTTCAGACTGAGTATTTTCATCCTTCTTGGGCTCATTTGCAAAATATTTCTCAGTGGAGTTCCTATTGTTTCTCTCCTTGCTCATTTTCCCAGCCTGTTTTTGGGTTGCTTCCTGAGCTTCTGGGAAACTCCCACAAGGATTTCTGTGTGAGAGGCTTTGTCCTCCTTCCTGGTCTGTGAATGACCATATGTGCTCCTCCTCCGCTACAGGGCTGAGGTGGGGGGGGGGGGGGCCCTGCTACTCTATTTGAGGGCCTAGACTGCGATCAGGATCTGAATGTGGTCAGAACCCCAGATTCCTATTCCAGGGGCAGGGCTAAGCAGATTTTCTCTTCACTCCCCTCCCTAGTTTCAATGGGCTCATGTCTTGGGGGCTCCTGCTTACTGGCTCTGCCTGCTTCTTTTTCCTATATCTGGATTGCCTTGGCCATGCTGCTGCTCCCTGCTTGCTGTGTGCCCTGAGGGCTGGGCTTCGTGTGCTCACTCTGGTAGATGTCCCCCTGCTGTTCCCCCAATTTGTGCTCTGTGATTCCCCGGGGTGTAGGTCAGGAAACTCCCCCGCTGCTGTGAGCTATGGCTCCCAGCGCCCTGGGGCTGCCTCCAGGAAGCTGAAGTTCTTTGGCTCTGGTGGGCCACCCCTCCAGCAGGCTGCCCCTCCAACCCTGGGGAGCAGAGCCTTTCTGCTCTTTTCCAGGTTACCTTGAGTAGGAGAACTGCCTCACTAGGTTCCTCTGTGGGTTCTGTCTCTTGAAAATTTAGTTAGACTCCTTAGTTTAGAAGTTTTATGAGAGAGACCCTAAGACATGATCTGCTCTTGTCGCCCTCTTGGCTCTGGTCCCCCCCTTCTCTGTATTCTTAAAGAAACCATTAAGTCTTTGACTTCTGTCATTCATTCATCCTGAGCTATGTCTTTCACCATGTTTCTTTATGTCCACCAAAGTTCAACTTAAGCTTTATCTCCTACATGAAGTCTTTCCTGATGCTCCAGCCTGCTAGTGCTCTGGAATCCCAAGCCAATTTTCCAGCTACTACCAATATTTGTTTTGGATGTATTTTTCTTATTTGCTTATCTGCGTATTCGTTGTTTTATCTGCTAGAATAAAATGATCTTGAGATCAGGAAATATTTCATTTTTGTCTTTGTACCACCAAGTACCCTTCAATGTGCATAATAAACACTTAATAAGTATTGTCTGATTAATTGATATCACAAGTATCAAAATGGTTGATTAAATATGGAGAATTTTATTGTTAATCATAAAATTTCTCTACTTCTTTATCCTAATAAAAAACTTGATGTATAGGCTAAAATTATTTATGAGGTGATCTTCTTTGCCAATCTTTACAAAAAACATTTTAATAGCAGTGGGCAGAAGGTCGCTTAAAATATTTTTTTTCTTTCTGATACATGAAAAAATCAGCTTAGACAATCCCATCTGTTTAAAGCTGAAAGGGAGAGACCTCAGCATCAATCTGTTTAAATCCAGAACTGAAAAAGAATTCTTCAAAGATCATTGACAGAGGCTCTGTCATCATATCTGTCAATTCTTTTAATACCTAATAAGATAATTTATTTGAGTTATGTGACTTTAATTTGTCAGGGTTAGCTAAATGCTGTTTATTCTTTCCAGTCTGAAGATCCTCCTTTGTAGAGAATACAGAAGGAAAATAATTGCTTAGTTGTTATTTAAAGTATTTTACCTATCTGGAGCAGTGGTCCTATCCCAGTAAAGAGGTGCAATAAGCAATATGTTGGCCTGAAGTAAGAAAGATTTGAATTCAAATTTGGCCTCAGACTTTTACTAGCTCTATGATCTCAGGAGAATCACTTAAATCTTGCCTCAGTGTCCTCATCTGTAAAATGTGGAGATAAAAGCATCTTCTTTGTAGGGGTATATGAGGATTAAATGAGATAGTAATTATATTCAGCAAAAGCCTGAAACAATAAGTTCCTCATACATGCTAGCTAATATTATTCTTATTATCATTATCATCACCATCACCTTCATTTGTCCCAATATATCTTAAAAATAAAAGGAGAGGAAAGCAACCCTTTTTGATTTCTTTAATTTTATTTAATAATCTGACTTTATTCTGATTATGAACATTCTTGCTACAATTCATTTTTCTAATATTTTCCCCTAGTTATAAATTTTTTGACATTTTTTAAAGTTTTTGAGTTCCTAGGTTATTGAAGGACTTTGAATGACAAATCTAGCATTTTATGTTTGCTCCTAAAGGCAATAGGGAGCTACTGGAGTTTAGAGTGTGATTGGGAAATGGAGAACAAGAAGGGGTGTCTTGGTTGGACCAGTGTTATAGATTAACTATAGTGACTGAATGGAGAATGGATTGTAGTGGGAAGAGATATGAAGCAGGCAGACCTACCAGCAGACTATAACAATAACTCTGCAACAGATGGGTGGGTGTTAAAAGAGAGAAAGGGGCTTATTTGAGAACTTTTCCAAAGTAAAATTGATCAAGTCTTCATAAGGGAATGGAAATTGTAGGAATGAGAAATAGTCAAAAGTTTTAAATGACTCCTAGATTGTGAACCTGAGGTATTAGGAGGAGAGGGAGGGTTTAAGGGGAAAGATAGTTTCCTTTGTGGACTTGAGTTTAAGTTGTTTGCTGAACGTTTGAGATATTTGAAAGGCAGTTGGAGATGATATTTGGAAGTCAACAGAGATTGAGATAGGAAAGGTAGATTTGAGATCATCAGCATAAAGACAGTAATTAAATCCATGGGAGGCAATGAGGTTGTCAAGTGAAATAGTATAGAGGTAGAAGAGAAGTGGGCATAGGACAGAACTTTGAGGACAACCAAGATTAGAAGGTGTGATCTGGAAAATGATCCAGAAAAGGAGACAAGAGAAGGAGCCTTCAAATAGGTGGGATCAGAACCAGGAAAGAGTGAAGTTCCAAAAACCTAGAGAATAATAATAACAATAGTACATAACATTTATATAGTATTTGCTATTGGCCTGCCACCTGTGCGAAACTTTTAATAAATATTATCTCATTTAATCTTCACAACAACCATAATGACTAATACTTAGTAGGAACTTTTTAAGTACTTATTTTCTCTCTCCTATCCCTCCCACATGGAAGAAAATGACAGAAAAAAGTCTTTCCCAGTGAAGGTAGTATCGTTAGTGGTCACTGTCCATAAATCACCACTCAGAGGGAATGCACTATGGATGACCTGAAATCATTCTACTTCCTTTTTTGGCACCAACTCCTATTTTTCTCTCTGGCAACCTCTCCTAAACTCTTTCCCTATTCTTCCAAAGTTTCCAATTCAGTACTGGAGAAAGAAACACGTCTGCACACATACAGACACAAAAACACACAGATGCACAAACAGACACATACACACCCAGACCCCCAGAGACAGAACACACCACACACACACACACACACACACACACACACACACCCTTATACTCCGTCTAGACTAGAATTTAGGTTCTGAGTCATATATCTTTATTTCCCCTCATCACTATAACTTTCCAACAACACCTTCTCTAGAGAAATGTTATTTTCCCCACCCCATCCCCACCCTAATTCAGTTATGGGAACAATATCCTAATAATCTGTCTTAAATTATGTTACTTTTTTAAAAAAAGTCACTAAAATTGTCTTCAAATTTGCTTGATTCAATTACTGCAACTTTGTCCTTCATAGTTTCCTAACCTTGTGAAAATTTTGGTACAGATGCTATATTCTTTGTCCCTCCCCCCACCCCAAACTATAGCCACTTTGAAGTCTTCTTAGATGAAATGTTTGATTGCATTTATCTTTTCTTGATGGTTGTATTTATTTACCATTCTCACATTTAGTTTGATATTTCTAGTTTGTAAATTATCCTGCTTCTGAGTTTTAAAAGACTGATTTAGATTCCTCCCTTCTGTTAAATAAAAACTTAAAAAAATTGATCATTAAGCTGTGCTCTGCAGGAATATGTCATTTGGGTGAGTAAACCAATTTCCTTTATTTTCAGTATTTTCACTTTTTTTTCTTTAGCTCTTTCATCCTTGAAGAGGTTTTATCTGATTTTGATTGATTTTCCTTTTTATGTGATGGATTTTCTCTTGACTGAATGTAATATTTGTTATTTGACAAGGAAGTTTTGCAGTTTCACTGTGACTTGTTTGCAAGAGCTCCACATTAAATGTACTCAATATTTGTATTCAGCTCTGGATTACACATTTTAGAAAGGACATTGAAAAACAGGAAACTATTCACATGTAGGCAAATAGGATGATGAAAATTTCATAATCTTCTCCTATGAAATTCATTTAAAAGAAAAGGGGGAGGCCAGCTAAGTGGTTCAGTGAATTGAGCATGGGGTCTGGAGGACCTGGAATTAAATTTGACTTCATCACTTGACATTATTAAGCACATGACCCTAAGCAAATAATTTAATCCCAATTTCCTTGCCAGAGTTGGGGGTGGGGAGAAAAGGAGTGAGTGAGGGAGAGAGAGAGAGAGAGAGAGAGAGAGAGAGAGACAGAGAGAGACAGAGAGAGACAGAGAGACAGAGAGACAGAGAGACAGAGATAAAGGGAGGGAGACCTGATAGTTGTGGAAAACAAACAAAAATAAAGCCTTTTAAACAACTATACATGATCAAACCTATCAAAAATTCTCTGCATTATTCTTTCTTTTTAACAGTTGGGAAGGTGAGAAGTGAGGAAATGGAAGGAGTAAAAAATAAATGATTTTTGATTGTAAAAATAAAATGTAATTAACATTAACCCTCTACCCTCACCAAAAAATGGCAGAGAAAATTAGCCTGTAGAAAAGAAGACTTTGAAAGGTATTATGGCTTCAAGTATTGGAGGCTCTGTCAAATGTAAGAGGGTGGCAACTTGTCTTACTTTGCACAAGGACTAGAAATCATTTAGCTTCTAAATTAGGCTTGACAGAAGCAAAAGTTTCCCACCATTAAAAATTATCTAGTACAAATGTGAGTTCTAATTATCAATCCACAGGCTAGTTTTAGTCCTAAAGCCACCACAAACACAAACTTCTTTTGCTATGAGATGAGCTACCCAGGAAATTACTCTTCTCTAAATAGAAGATTGGAGCTACAACTTACTACACTGGAAGCTACTGGTAATATTTGAAGTTGTTTATATAAGAAATGCCCCTTATTATATAAAATTATTACATTCTGGAAATAATAATTAATCTCACCATCCCCCATTCTCCATCCCCTCTCTTCCTCTCTCCCTTCTCCCTCTTTTCTCCTTCTCTCTCTCACGTGCATATACATCACATAGTTTTCTAGAAAATTAGATTTTAAACTTTCTAACTCAAAAATTCTGCAGACAGAGGGAAAAGAAGAGACAGAGAGGATAATCATTATGTTGATAACAGTATTATTATTAATAATAATATTACTAGTTTGCAATGATAAAATGCAAGTTTTGCAAGCATGTATATGTGTACTTATATGTATCTGCACCTTTACTCTGACCACATGGGTAAGAATGTGCCTCTGCCATATGGCTTTTCAAAACTTGAAAAACAATTATTCTTAAAACTGCCATTGTCTTTTCAGTCAAGAGGTTATCATCTTTATGATAGTTGGTTTTCCTGTCTGGTCACAGTATTTAATTTTGCTATCTTTCCTTGATAGTTTAGTCCTTCAAAAGAATTTGCATTGTTAATTTTAGGAACTTACATTCCATAGCCAAGTAGAGAAGTCTGAAACACAAAGTACAGTGACACATAAAATAGAAGCAGATGGCAGAATGGATTAGAAGCCATAATCCAACAATATGTTATCCACAAGAAATATGTCTTCATACACAAGCTAGCTTAAACTAATAGCTCGTTTTTTTCTTCCCAATTAGCCTATGATAAACTAAGATTATGTAAGAATTATCAGAAAGTGAAATGACCTATTTGAGGAAGCAGTAGATTTTTCTTCTTTTGAGGCCTTCTATTTAGTATTTAGACCACTTAATGCATATATTGTGAAGTGATTCCTCTTCTGGTCTGGTCAGATTATACTAGAAAACCAGTTCACAAAATTTTTTTCATTTCTTACTTTTAATATGAATGTACATATACAACCTAAATCAGATCACTTGCTGTTTTGGGGGAGTGGGAAAGGAAAGAAGGGAGGGAGAAAAATATGGAACTCAAAATCTTACAAAAAAATGAATGTTGAAAACTATCTTTACATGTAAACAGAAAAAACACACAAAAAGAAGACAATTATATCTAATGATATTTTTGAATTATAAATTAAATCTGTTAAATTTTTAAAAAATATTTATTAGTTTGAAAGTAACTACAATAAACTCACTATATGTTAATATGAACAATTTATGTAAAATAAGTATGTTGTACAAAATAGAAAAATTAGTGGGAAGAATGACATAATTTTACTTGTTTTTTTCATTTTGTTTTACAAATCTTTTTAATGTCTGTATTAATAGGAAAAAAATTGTATTCTCATACAATCAATCCCTTGTAGTATGTTGTTTAGATTGAAATTTGTAAAAGAAAATCCAACCTTATATAGATATTTGGAAAAGGGAGAGGAGTATTATAATAGATAAAAAGGCTTAGTGTTAGTGTGAAAATAATTACAATTTCCTGAACCTCCCTAAAATAGGTCTTGAGCACTCTAGGTGTCCTCAAATAAACTTTTGAAAATTGCTATTCCTAGTAAACCAGATGATGCTTAAGGTCCTCATGAGTTACATTATTTGATTCTGCAAAAAATTATCTATTTGAAGTTTATTGCAATATCATAACATTATAATTTCTTCTTAGTGAACATACCAAGTTGCAATAATGGACTATGAAATATAATCATCATGACATGAAAGCCAACACAGTCAATGGCCACACAGTAAACTGTTGTCAGACTGAGAGAACTTATGTTAGTGACATTAAAATTTCTTGCCATATTTGGGATCATAGGATTATAGATTTAGAACCTAAGGGTACCTTAGAAGTCATGTCGTTCAACCTCCTTAATTTATAGTTGAAGAATTTGAAGATGATAAGGTAAACTTACATTTGTCAACTTTTGGAATTGCAAATATTTTCAATGGTAAAATAATACAAAATTACCTAAGGCTTTAGTTGTAGACTAGAAACCGAAGAACATATCTTAGAACTTTAGAGAAATCTCTTTTTAAAATTTTTTTGCAAGGCAATGGGGTTAAGTGACTTACCCAAGGTCACCCATCTAGGTAATTAGTAAGTGTCTGAGACTAGATTTGAACTCAGGTCCTCCTGACTTCAAGGCTGGTGTTCTGTCCACTGTACCACCTAGCTGTCTCCAAAATCTTAAATGATTTCTGAGGAACAAAGCTTGAAGAAATAGGAGAAAATAGAGATTACAATGGAAATACAATAATTCTTGGGAAGATTTTATTTTTGAGATGTTGGGGAGGGGGAAACATAGGATTTTTGCTTGTGACTAATGATTCCATTTTAGACAAAGCAGTCCTGAAGATGAATATTAAAAGTGATTACTAAGACAGCTAAGAGGCGCACTGGATAGAGCATCAACTTGAGTTCAAATCTGGCCTCAGACATTTAATAATTGCTTAGTTATGTGACCTTGTTCAAGTCACTTAACCCCATTGCATTAAATAAATTAAAAAAGAAGTGGCATAAAAAGTGATTAATTTTGATTGCCTACTGAAATTGTTGGAAAATGATAGAATTTAATCTAGTAGACAAAAAAATGTTCTTTTTTCCTTTAAGTTGAAACTTGGACACTTTTAAACTAATGATGAGAATTTTAGGTTGCAGAGATCTTTGAATTTAGGCTAAGTTGTAAGTGTTACTACTTATTAGAAAAAGAAACAAAGATTAGGAATGCTAAAAACAAGTTTGTTACTGAATTTTAACTTACTCAGACTTGCTATAATTTATTTAATCAATCAATTTTTCAGCTAATTGATGTTTTAGAGACTAGATCTCCCTCTTTTATCTATGTTGGAGGTACTGGTCTCTCAAGAGTCATTTCTCATTCCTATTGCTGATCATTTTGTGAATTTTGACTGGTTTCCTATCTTTTTTTCCTTTCCAGATAGTCTTAGTTTACTCCTCCTCCTCATGTTAACCTGGTATCATTCACTCTGGAGTGAGGTTCCCAGTAATTGTGTTGGACTTAGTGAAGACACTTAATGCTTTCCAACTCAATTCTCTGGCACTAATCCTCCCAGGGGTAGGAAACTCCCTTAATCAAAAAACAAATCATATCACCTCTTCTTCCTCCCCTCTTCCAATCAATGAACTGCAGAGGTTCCCTATTGCCTCTAGGAGAAAATATAACATGTTTTATTTAGCATTCAAAGCCCTTTCATATCCTATATTCCTTTTCCCTTTCCACTGTTCATATACCTTAATCTTTATTTATCCTTCAATTCAGTGACACTGGTTTTCTGGCATCTACAAGACTATCTAACTTCAACTTCAGGCATTTTCTTTGTCTGTTATCTCATGCCTGGAATGTTCTTCCTTTTCTACTCTGCCTATTGACCTTTCTGATTTCCTTTAAGTTCCAAGTAAAACTCCTTTCATTTACTGGAAACTTTCCTTAATCTATCTTAATTCTACTGCCTTTCCTCTGATAATCACTTCTTATTTATCCTGTATATAGTTGGCTTTGGATTTATCTTTTTTTGCATGTTACCTCCATTAGATTGTGAGGTTTTTGTTAAGATATCTTTTTTTTTTTTAGTTTTTTGTAAGGCAAACCCAGTTAATTGGCTTGCCCAAGGCCACACAGCTAGGTAATTATTAAGTGTCTGAGACCTGATTTGAACCCAGGTACTCCTGACTCCAGGGCCAGTGCTTTATCCATTATGCCACCCAGCCACCCCAATTGTGAGGTCTTTGAAGGAAGGAATTGTCATCTTTTTGTTTTTGCAATTCTGGAGGCAGTTTGGTCTAATCTGATATTCTTTAAGATGGAATTAATAATTCTTTTTTTCATTACAATCTTTTTTTATTTAATATTTCTCATTTTGTACAAATAATGTTTTTTACGTTAATAAAATATTCTTGTTTAAGAGTAAATGAAATACCCCCTCCCCTCATAAATATAGACTTGCTTGAGCGATAAAGTAAAGGGGAGAGAAAAAAATTAAAATAAAAAAATAATAGTAATAATAATAGTAATAATTGTAGGTATGGCCAGGTTGCACAATGGATGGAGAACCAGCCCTGGAGCCATGAGCACCCACATCCGGCCCCGTACACCCAACAATCACCCAGCTGTGTGACATGCAAGCCACCTGAACCCCACTGCCTTGCAAAAACCAAAAAAAGTAAAAAAAGACCCAAAATAAAATAAAATAAAATAAAATAAAATAAAATAAAATAAAATAAAATAAAATAAAATAAAATAAAATAGTAATAATAGTAGGGATGGCTAGGTGGCAGACAGAGCATTGGCCCTTAAGCCAGGAGCAGCTGGATCCAAATCTGGCCTCAGACACCCAATGATCACCCTGCTATGTGGCCCCAGGCCCATTTGCCCTGCACCCCCCCCAATAATAATAGTAATAATAATAAAATAAAAAAATAAAATAAAATAAATACATAAAATAAAATAAATAATAAAAATAAATAAATAAAAAATAAAAAATAAATAAATAATCATAAAAATGTGCTTGAGTCTTTGCTCCAACACCAACAACTCTGTTGCAGATGGATCACATTCTTTATGATAAGTCCATGACAAAAGTTACTTCCATATTTTTCCACCATTGCCATTGTTGATGGCAACTGCCTCCTTTCGTATTTCTTCACTACCATGTACTCTATTTTCTCTCTCCTTTCACTCTGACTCTGCTGTAGGGTCGCTGAGTGGTGCAGCAGATAGATCCCTGGCCCTGCGCCCCCATACCACCCCTTAGGCCCAGCATCCACCTGGCCCTATGGTCCCAGACAGGCCATCCAATCCCAGCCCCTTGCAAGAAATAAAAAAGAAAATTTGTTATATCTGGCCACTCTCCCACCATGGTCCATCCTCTCCTCCATCACTCACATTCACCCCCTTCCCCCTGCCCCCCCTTCTTACTCCAGATGTCTATACCCCAATATATATGCTGTTTCCTCTCGTAGCCACCTCTGATGAGAGCGAAGATTCCCTCATTCCCCCTTGCCTTCCCCCTTCCATATCATTGCAATAGCTCATTGTAATAAAGAAAAATCTTATTATATAAAATATCTTGGCCTATTCCCCCTCTCCTTTTTCTTTTTCCCATTACATTTCCCTTTTTTTCTATTGACTCCATTTTTACACCATATTTTACCTTTGAATTCAGCTTTCTCCTGCACTTCAACTATAAATCTCCCTCTACCTGCTCTATTAACTGAGAAGGTTCATATAAGTATTATCAATGTCATTTTTCTATGCAGGAATACATGCAGTTCATCATCATTAAGCCCCTCATATTTTCCCCCTTCTCCTCCAATCTCTATGCTTCATCCAAGTACTATATCTGAAGAGCAAACCTTCTGTTCAGCTCTGGCCATTCCAACAGGAACATTTGAAATTCCCCTGGTTCATTGAAAGTCCATCTTTTTCCCTGGAAGAGGACATTCAGCCTTGCTGGGTAGTTGATTCTTGGCTGCATTCTGAGCTCTTTTGCCTTCTGGTATGTTATATTCCAAGCCCTATGAGCTTCCAATGTAGTTGCTGCTAAGTCCTGTGTGATCCTGACTGCAGCTCCACGATATTTGAACTGTGTCCTTTTGGCTGCTTGTAATATTTTCTCTTTGACTTGGGAGTTCTGGAACTTGGCTATAATATTCCTAGGGGTTGGCTTTTTGGATCTCTTTCTTGGGGGGGGGGATTGGTGGATTCTCTCCATTTCTATTTTGCCCTATGCTTCTAGACTATCAGGGCAATTTTCCTGTAGTAATTCTTTGAAAATGATGTTAAGGCTCTTTTCCTGATCATGACTTTCAGGTATTCCAATAATTTTTAAATTATCTTTCCTAAGTCTTTTTTCCATATCAGTTGTTTTTCCAATGAGATATTACACATTTTCTTCTAATTTTTCATTTTTTTTTTTGGTTTTGAAGTATTGATTCCTGATTTCTGGTAAATTCATCAATCTCCCTGAATTCTATTCTTTGTCTGAAGGATTTGTTTTCCTCAGAGAACTTTCTTATTTCCTTTTCCATCTGGCCAATTTTGCTTTTTAAAGCCTTCTTCTCCTCCATAACTTTTTTGAACTGTTTTTATCCATTTGACCTAAGCTTGGTTTTTAGCATGCTATTTTCTTCAGCATTTTTTTGGATTTCCTTGTCTAAGCTGCTTACTTGATTTTCATGTTTTTCCTGCATCTCTCTCATTTCTTTTCCCAGTTTTTCTTCTAACTCCCTCATTTGATTTTTCCAATTTTTTTTTGAGCTCTGTCATAGCCTGAGCCCAATTTCTGTTTTTCTTGGAATCTTTAGATGCAGGAGTTTGTGCTTCCTCATCTTCAGACTGAGTATTTTGATCCTTCTTGGGCTCACAGGCAAAATATTTCTCAATGGTGTTCCTCTTGTTTCTCTGCTTGCTCATTTTCCCAACCTTAGCCTGTTTTTGGGGTGCTTCCTGAGCTTTTGAGACACTCCCACAAGGGTCTCAGTATGTGAGGCTCTGTCCTCCCTCCTGGTCTGTGATTGACTATAAACACCCCCCTCTGCTATGGGGTCAATGTGGGGAGGGCCCTGCTCCTTTATGGGGGAGCCTAGACTGTGATCAGGATCTTAATGTGGTTAGAGCCCCAGAGTCCTGTTCCAGCGGCAGCGGACAGAGCTCCACAGTCTCTCTCTCTCTCTCTCTCTCTCTTCACTCCCCTCCCTAGGTTCAATGGGCTCATGCTTTGGGGGCTCCTGCTTACTGGCCCTGCCTGCTTCTGTTCCTGGATCTGGGCTGTACTGGCCAAGCTGCTTGCTGTGTGCCCTGAGGGCTGGGCTTCACATGCCTGCTCTGGCAGAGGTCCCCCCACTGTTCTCCCAGTTTATGCCTGGTGTTCCCTGGGGTGTAGCTCAGGAAACTCTCCCACTGCTGTGAGCCATGGCTCTCAGTACCCTGGGGCTGCCTCCCAGCACCTGGCACTGCCTCCAGGAGGCTGAAGTTCTTTCACTCTGGGAGGCCGCCCCTCCAACCCTGGGGAGCAGAACCTTTCTGCTCTTTTCCAGGTTACCTTGAGTAGGAGAACTGCCTCATTGGGTCCTTCTGTGGGTTCTGTCTCTCGAAAATTTAGCTAGAGTCCTTAGTTTATGAGTTTTATGAGAGAGCCCCTAAGTCATGATCCTTTCTTGTCACCATCTTGGCTCCACCCCAGAATTAATAATTCTTGAGCAATATATTTCTGATCAAAAGTTTGTCTCAACCTTTAACTAAGGGTAATAAAATACAGTCTGCTATATGTGTCCAACAATGTTGATTACATCTGTGTCAATATTATCTGGTTATAACAATGTTAGTACCTACCTGCTCAACAAACTTTAAGACAAGTGACATCCTGGATGAGCAGAGAGAAAATTCTATTGTTTGTAAACATTTACTCTTCAGCATAAGCAGAATTCTTGTCAACAGGAATTGTCAGTAAATATTATAAGATTTGAGACAATTATATTTGTAAAACCATGTCATCTATGTGAAATCTCATTGGTTGTCCACTTTATGTTTTACTGCTCTTTGTCTAAATTGTATAAAAATTCCCCAAAATGTTGGGTCAGTGTTGGCATTTGTAAGGATGCCATTCATCCATGGGTTTTGGTAAGATCATAGAGAATTAAACTTCATTTATAAAACTAATTTTGTTGTTTCGTTTTAGCTAAAGGGAAATTATGTTTAACAGTTTCTAAAAGCCAATATAGAATGGAGACCACTTTAACAGTACAAAAATTTCAAGAATTGCTTCCAATACAGAAAAGGAAATTACACTATTACTTTGTGCCCAGAGTTCCCTTGCTTCATAATGAATATCTTTATTAACTTTTACAATTATCCAATACTAAGCTTTGGAAAAACAACAAAGAAAGAAAATTATTCCTGCCCTTGAGAACTTTAAAAGTCCCCAGACTACTTGGGGATCAATATTTTATTCCTGAGTAATGAAACCACACCATGGAATTTCTGGCTTCTGAGAAAGGAGTGAAGGTAGAAGATAGACAAGTGGCTTAGAAGAAGTAATGAATCCTGGAATCTTGTGATTAAATATGCTTCAAGGGATTAATACTTTACATGCTATAAAAAAAATGATGCCATTACTATGAATAAAGAGATTCAATGGACATAATCTCACTTTTATTACTGTTTTCTGAAGAATATAGGGATTAAGCTGGAACATATATCTTGAATGGATATTGCAAGGTATAGAGATCTGCTATTTGAAAAATGTATATTTAATTGTTTTTTGAGAATTATCAAGAAATCATATGGATTTGGAGCTGAAGGGAAAAATTATATCTCATAAATAGTCAGTTCAAGTCCTCATTTTATAGATGAAGAAACAGAGATTCAGAAAAATGAAATGATTTGTCCAAGGTCAACCAAGCAAGAAACAAAGTAAATATTTTTAAATCTTCTGACTACAAATCCATCTTTCCAATCTCTTTTACTTTTACCCTTAAATTTTATACTCTTGACTTCCTGAATATCACACTCCATTTACTCTGAACTGATACCTTCCTTTTTTTAATTTTTTCTTTTTTCTCATTTAAGACAATGGGCTTAAGTGACTTGCCCAAGGTCACACAACTAGGCAATTATTAAGTATCCAAGTCGCATTTGAACTCAGGTCCTCCTGACTCTAGGACTGGTGCTCTATCCTCTGTGTCACCCAACTGCCCCTGAAACCCTCCTTTTAAGGATCATTTCCTGAGTAGCTCGGTTGTCTCTTGTTAACCATGTTCATATAGGTCAGAAAATTAGATTTCATTACTCACCCTCACATACTTTATCACCAGGGCTGTCCAAAATGCAACCCACAGGTCGATTTTATGTGGCTGCCTGTGCGTTTACTAAATGCTTTAGTAAAGGACGCTGAGCTACCACTGAGTTCTCACTAAAATCGCAAATCAAAATATATTGTCTCTTGTTTAAATAAAAACTTTTAAAAGGTTGAACAGTCCTGTTTTATTCAACAAGTTACTAAATCTTGGTGATTCCAATTACTTAACATCTCTTATGTTTGACTCTCCCCAATTCTCCCCTGGCCTAGGATCAGATCAGTCAATCAGCATACATATATTAAGTAAGTAACCTGTACTCAAAGGTCAAATTGTATGTAATCTCTCCTCATTGGTAGAGATTTAATAGTTATTGTTCCACACTTTGGAGAGGGGAGTCAGAGTTGGTGGAAGTGTAAGAAATGAGAAATCTTAGTTCTTCTAAGTTCCAACTTTGAGGAAAAAGAAATACACTATTCTATCTTCTCTTCAAGTTTCTAGACAGAAAGACTGAAAAAAACGATAAAATGCAGACACGCCTGAAACGTCTAATATGTCTTTATCTTTAGCTTGCTAAACTGAAGATTTCATGAGATTTTCTCTCTTGTTTGAGCTATTTTATCTTGCTCACAAAAGGACAGCTCATTTGCTCTGTGTCTTGTCTGGCATATTATCTCAAATGTATACTTTCTCTGATTCCCATTTACTACCTTTTTGGATAAATGAACTTATTTATCATTTGCTCTATGTGTTCACTGTGGAACTATTACCTTGTTTAGGGAGTTCAAACCTCTGATCTATTGCTTGATTGTCTCCTTTTTCTTTAAATATAGCTACCAAGAGTGTAACTTAAACCTAAAAATTGCTTTCTCTAGGTCAGTGGTATCAAGCTCAAATAGAAAGAGATTCCTGTAGGCCTCAAATGGACTTAGAAAACCACAAACTAACATTATCTATGTCATATTGTAGTTTAAATTTAAACATTTGCAAATTATATTTTAGTTTGGTTCAGACCACTCTTTGTAGTTAGTTTATGACCTAGAGACCTTTAGCCTAGATTAATAATATTTATGGGCAGAGATCAATATAATTCCAGCCCAGCACTCCCTCTCTCTCCCTTCCTTTTTCACTCACTCTCTCTCTCTCTCTGGTCCTACTTTGCCTCCATGAGTAAATCAAAGTCTCCCTTAGGGGGGAAAAAAGGAAACTCAAGAGTCTCCCTTAGAAAAAGAGAAACTCAAGAGATCCCATATGAACATAATGAAACCTGCATCAATAAAGCAAAACAGTACCCACACCAATCCTCATTTAGTACTTTATAGGTTCTAGACACTAAATGCTGGGAATAAAAAAAAAAAACCAAACCAAAATCAGAGTTTTTACTCTCAAGGAACTCATAGTCTAGGCAGGGGTATAGCATTCAAATATCTATGAATATACTAGGCATATACACAGTACAAAAGGAAGGTAATTTCTGAGGAAAGAGAGTTGGGTGGGGATATGGACATTGCTAATCAGTATATAATATAATCAGGATAAATTTTAACTGAATCTAAAGCAGAGTTAATCAATTCATGGAAGATAGTTCAATGTATAGTTGGGTAATGAATCATTTGTTTGTAAATAACAACAAATAGACCAGTTGTATTTGTATTATAGAGTTTGTGTATGGAAATGATGTGTGCAAAAATTAGAGATGTAGCAGAACAGGTTGTAAAAGGTTGTTAATGCCAAACAGAGGTCTCTATATAAAATGACTGACTCAAGGGTCTTTAAGCAATCTTGAGCTTAAAATTAAATTCGTAATTTTGGGATATTCTGTATTTGATCCTGAACATATTTGCTCTTCATTTCAAAGAAGACCATGACATCAGGGAGGTGATACCATGACAAGCACAGGAATTGGATTTAAGTGAGGCGGTGTTGTGCTAAGTTGACAGCCTCACTTTCTCTTCCAGAACCATCTGGGTCCAGTGGCCAGATATGAATCAAGACAACTGGAGATGGTCCTGGATGTGAGGCAATCAGGGTTAAGTGACTTGCCCAAAGTCACACAGCTAGTCAAGTTTCTGAGACTAGATTGGAACTCCCATCCTCCTGGCTCTTAGGCCAGTGCTCTATCCACTGTGTCACATAGCAGTCAGACCTGAGCTTTAGGAAATTCACTCTGGCAATTAAGTGGGAAATGGGAGAGTTTTAAGAGAGAGGGAACAAATAGGAAGCTATTCATTGCCATAGTCTGGGCCAGAGGTGATGAAGACATGGTCAACGGTTGTGGCTGAATGTGTAAAGAGAAGAAGGACACATAGGAGAGAGATGTTAGAATATAAGAAAATAAGGATTTTACAAAAGATTGGTTATGTGAATATTTTAGATCTGGGTATCTCAGAAACCATTTAGTCTAGCACCTTCATTTTGCAAGTGAGGACACTGTATCCCAGAGAACTTGGGGTATTATAGCATCCTAAGTATTCTCTTGGAATCTAATTTCTTCTCTCTTTAGTCCATTCTCTATACAGGTACCAAATTGATATACCAGAAGAGCATCAATGACCATATTCCTTCCTTAAGGAATTTTAATGACTCTCCACTGACTTTATGATAAAATATAAATCCTCTATTGGGCACTTACAGCTCTTTACAATATGGTACTATTTTATCATTTCAGAGTAATTGCATATTATTCCCCTTTACATATATAATGTTGTATCCAAAGTTATCTACTTGGTATTCCTACTCCACAGCATTCCATTTCCTACTTCCTTACTTCTTCCCCAAGACAATCAATGTTTTTTTTTATTTTATTTAAATTCTACATTCATTTATTTGTTCATGTGTTGTCTCTTTTCCCTAATAGAATGCAAGCTCCTTGAGGACAAAAAGTGTCTCACATTTGTCTTTGTATCTCTAGTGCCTAGCAGAGTGTTTGGCACATAAGTACTTAATAAATGCTTCTTAATTTATTGATTTCTCTTTGCTGTTTCTAAGCCCTTCACTGAAACAAATTTGAGTATTATTTTGAGAATGAAATCCTGTCATTCTCTCTCTCTTATTGCACTCTACTTCAGCAGTCACTTCTTGCTAAACTTTCATCTTCACTCTAATGAAACATATCTATCTATAGTAATTTTAGGTTGACTTTTTTATCTCCTTGAATGGTTTCTTTTTACCAGTCTTCTATAACTCAAAGAATGATTGTTCAGGATTCCAAATTTTCCTTCACAACTTTATAGTACTAGTGTAAAACTTTGTTCATTTAGGAAAACCTCTGCAAATAGATAGCCTATAATAAATCTAGAGTATATGAATACATATGCTGATGTAAAAATATACTAGAGTAGAAGGTGGTATTGATGCAGGGAAATGATGTAGAGAATTATGAAAGCAGAAACATAATCCATGATCTTAGATGCTATGGAGGTTCCCCACTCTTGAGATGTAAACTGACCCCCTGTTGATTATATCCTGCCTATCTTGTCCCCTGTTTTCCCTTTTCACTGGACATTGGTATGGCAGGAAATGACATGTTGAATTTGGAGATCAAGCACTTGGGGACAAGAAAGATCAGTACATGGCTTTCCTTGATACCTGGCTCCAAGGTGTAGGATCACTCCCCAAGCATCACCCTCTGTCTAACCTACCCCAGAAGGATATTTAACAAGAACTGCTACCCCTTCAAGCTTCCTACTTCTTCCAGTCTCCTATTCAGAAAGATGGGGCTTTCTCTGACTCTTTCTTTAATCCATGTGGAGCTGTGCAGCTCTATGGGCCTCACCATGTGGCCTGATTAACAAAGCCCCATGGTTGCCTGCCTCTCTGTCTCTCTGTCTCTCTGTCTGTCTGTCTGTCTGTCTCTCTCTTTCTCCTTTGTCTCTCTCTCTCTCTCTTCTTTGTCTCTCTCTCTCCATTGTCTCTCCTCTGTCTCTTCCTGTCTCTCTGTCTCTGTCTCTCTCCGTGTGTGTGTCTCTCTCTCTCCCTCTCTTCTCTCTCTGTCTGTCTCTGTCTCTCTCCTCTCTCCCTCTCTCTGTCTCTGTCTGTCTGTCTCTCTCTCTGTCTCTCTCTCTCTCTTTCTGTCTCTCTTTCACTTTTACTTCACCTAGCCTGTCCTCAGGGTGCTTACTGCTTTTCTTACTAATTTTGGCTTGTGTACTTTATATTTTGCCCTAGCAGTTTTAACATTCCAGAGAGTTGGGAATTCCTTTGCTTTTTCAGTGGCCTTAAATCTTCTGTCTTCAATCTCTAAATCTTTAATTAATCAGCAACGGTATTGGTTTCTAGTCCTCCTAGCCCACTAATATCTGTGTGACCTTGTACAAATCATTTCATCATTTTAGACTTCAAAATTCTTGTTTATTCTAGATTAGGCCTTCTTAACCTGGCATCTATGGGGTTTTTAAAAAAAATATTTACATGGGACTGCTAGGTGGCGCAGTGGATAAAGCACTGGCCCTGGAGTCAGGAATACCTGGGTTCAAATCTGGTCTCTGACACTTAGTAATTACCAAGCTGTGTGGCCTTGGGCAGGTCACTTAACCCCATTTGACTTGCAAAAATATAAAAACAAATTTACATTACTGTGTATTAATAAAGTTTTCTTTTGGTAATCTTATGTATTTTATTTTTTGCATTTAATTTTTTTCTGACAAGAGGTCCACAGACTTCATAAGATTGCTAAAGAGGTTCATAACACAAAAAAGGTTAAAAATCCCTGTTGTAGATGATCTCTAAGATTTTCTCTAATTTCTTTTCAGCACTGAATACTTGTTTTTGTGCTTCCTCTTCTTCCTCTCCCTCCTTCATAATCCTCCCCTTTCCTCCTCTTTCCTCCTTTACCATTTTCCCCTTTGCTTACTTCTTTAATATCTTCACCTTTGCCTTATTCTTTGCCATATTCACTTTCTTTTATTTGGAATTTACCATTTTCTCCATGAAATCATTTAATTTGGCATACATACAAATAGACCTACAGGAAAAACAATTTTTTTTTAGAAGTAGAATAGCAAGTGCAAAAAGCAGAGAGTTCTGTTTATGCTAATAACCTTACTTTTGTTTTGAGAGACTCAATTCAATATGTTTCAGTCCAGTGGGGGGAAAAATCCCCGAAGCCCAGTAGTGATAATTTTATAACTCTTTCACACTGGGATATTCCCAAAATGTTTCTTAAACCTTATAAAAGGGTCACTTCACATATTTAACTGGAATTGTCTTTGGGATGGAATTTAGCTAGTGTATTAAAAGAATATTATATTTGATTGAAATGGAAGCAGATATTTTAAAAAGGAAAATATAATTAACTAAATTCACACCAAAATTAGGCCAGGACACTGAGGTTAACATAATTGCTTTTGCAAAAGCCACCATGGATTTTTAGTGCTCTAAATTTTCTTTGATTTCTTCTATGAAAGATAACTCATCTAACAGTGTAATTTCCTTTACTTTAGTGCCAGAACTTTGACATTTATGATTTCAGAGAACTGTTGGTGAAGCATGCCTCCCTTCTTGTGGAAAGCAGGTGATAGTCTGCATATGGGAAGAATTAGGTATAGACTGCCTATGTGACCAGTGTGGTTGGTTTTGCTAACTCCTACAATTAGAATATGTTTCTGTTGATGAGGGTTAGGTTTGAAGAGGGAAGTGTCTTTGGGAAGAGTTCAATATAAAACAAATTATCGATTAAGCATTTTTTAAATTTAAAAATGTTCAAACTAATTTACATGCAGAATAAATTCCTTTGACATTTTGTACACTTTACAACCAGATTTCAATCTGTCTTTCCATATTTATTATGTAATACTCCCATTAAGACATTTTTTTGTCTGAACCAAATTGGCCTTCTTGTGCTTGAGATGACAGATACTCCATTAGCCATTGTACTAGATGTCCCTTTGAATACCAAGTTTTCATCTGATACCATTGTTTACAATCTTCTTGGCAAAGCAGATAGAGAATGAAATTCAGCAAGTAGGAAGAATTGAATTTAAGTCCCACAGGAGCTAGAAAAAATAGTAACAAAATTCATTTGGAACAACAACAGAAAGAATAGCGAGGGGACTGATGAAAAATAATGTAAAGGGAGGTTGTCTATCGTTACCAGATCTAAAACCATACCATAAAGCAACAATCATCAAGACTGCCTGGTACTGGTTAGGGAACAGAGTAATAGATCAGTGGATTAGGAGAGGTTCAAAAGAAATTACAGTAAATGACTACAGCAATCTACTATTTGACAAACCCAAAGACATCAGCCTCTGTAATAAGAACTCACTATTTGAAAAAAATTGTTGGGAAAACTGGAAAATAGTATGGCAAAAACTAGGGATAGATCCACATCTCATACCCTATACCAAAATAAGGTCAAAATGGAGGATTTAGACATAAAGAGCAATATAATATGATACCATAAATAAATTAATAGACAAAAAATATTCTATCAATCTCATCTATGGAAAAGGGATAAATTTATGACCAAACAAGAATCAGAGCACACTATAAACTGCAAAATGAATGATTTTGATTATATTAAATTAAAAAGTTTTGTACTAATGAGATCAATGCTGTCAAAATTAGAAGGAAAGCAGAAAGGTGGTAAACAATCTTCACAACTAGGAGTTCTGATAAAGGTCTCATTTCTAAAATATATAGAGAATTGCATCAAATTTATAATATCACAAGTGATTCCTCAATTGATAAATGATTAGACAGTTTTCAAATGAAGAAATTAAAGCTATATATAATCATATGAAAATATGTTCTAAATCACTATTGATTAGAGCAATGAAAATTAAAACAACAGTGAGGTATCATCTCACACATATTAGATTAGCCAAGAGGAGAAAAAGGGAAGATGATCAATGTTAGAGATGTTGTGAGAGGATTGGGGACATTGATGCATTGCTGATGAAGTTGTGAATGGATCCAGCCTTTCTGGAGAACAATATTCCTAAAGAACAGTAAAACCATTCATTCCCTTTGATCCAGCAATTCCAGTTCTAAGTCTATATCCACAGGAAATTATAAAAAATGGAAAAAAGTTCTATGTGTTCCAAAATATTCATAGCAGTTCTTTTTATAGAGGCAAAGAATTGGAAATTGAGGGGATGTCCATCAACTGGGGAATGGTGAAACAAGTTATGGTACATTATTACTATGGAATACTATTGTTCTATAAGAAACCATAAAGGATCAGACTCTAGAGAAACATGGAATGACTTACAGCATCTGATGCTGAGTGAAGGGAGAAGAACCAAGAGGACAATGTACGCATCAATCATAACATTATGAGATGAACAACCTTGATGGAAGCAGCTCCTCTTGGCAGCTCAGAGAGCTAGGACAACTGTATTTGACTGGTTATGGACTACATTATCCCCAAAACAAAACAAAACAAAATACACAGGAAAAAAAACAACCTTTCTGATCTGATGAACACTTCATGAAAATTATCTCTTATGCATCTCTTTCCCTTAATCCTAATTCCTCATGCTAAAAATTACTTATTTGAAAACATGCTTAAGAAAATATGCATGTACAGTACTAACCTGACTGTTCACTGCTGAGGGGAGGGGGTTGGGAAGGGAGGGTGGAGGGAAATTTTTGTAATCTGGCAATATACATGTGCAAATGGATGAAAAAAAAATAATTTATTTATTTAAAAACGGATTTAGGAGCAACTAGGTGCCATAGAGGATAGAGCACCAGCCCTGGAGTGAGGAGGACCTGAATTCAAATATGGTCTCAGACGTATAATAATTAGCTGTGTGACCTTGGACAAGTCACTTAACTCCACTGCCTTGCCAAAAAAAAATTTAAATCCCACTTTTGATACATTCTGGTCATGTAATCCTGAGCAAGTCCTTTAACTTATTGTTTTATCAGGCTATTCTCTATAATTACAAATTACAGAATAGATGTTAATATATATTGGTTTCCTTAGATTTGCCTGTATCAAAGAATTAACAATATAAAATAATAATGCATTTCTATATGTACACAAATATATATGTATGTATATGAATATATGTTGCACATGGATACATATAAAATGTACTAAATTCTTGAGTACAAGGACTATATTTTTATATTTTTATGTTCCCAGTAACTACCATAATATCTGAAACATGGTTTACATTTAATAAAATTAATATTAACTGACAGATTAATTGCACATCTCTTTAGATAATGGCACTTTAGGTTATACTATCAAAGTTCTGACCCCACTTCTGGCAGCCAGAATTATCTATTCCAGCAACCAGTGAAACACTGAGTAGGATTCACAGTATCACAAGAGCACAAATATATAGGTAGAAGGGACTTAAAAAAGGTCATTCTTTTTGTTTTGCAGATGAAGAAATTGGTAAGAGAAAATAAAATCAGATTCTGAGACCAACATGGTTAAAGTTCTGAAAAATATGCCTTAAATATTATGCATTTTAACTGACAATACTATATAACTGAAGACTGGTCCTAAGGGACAAAGAATCAAAACTCCTTTAAAAATAAACATTGTGCTTCCCAATTTTTCTTGATACTTTAACTTGCACCTTTACACAATCTATCTTGAGTTAGACATTGCATTTTCCCCTCTATTTTGGAAATGTGATATAACTTTATTGGGATGATAAATTACTAACTACATAAAAAGAATCACTTATATTTTTATTGAAGTATTTGACAAAATGGTGAAAATCATAAAGACAGCCACTAAGGTCAAACACTTATTTTTATAGATGAGTAAGCTGAGGACTAGAGAAGTTACTTGTCCAAGGTCATGCAGCTAATTCTTGGTATGTCTGGACTTGAACTCTGGTCTTCAAAAAATAATCCTAATTTTGCCTTGGTCTAATCCAGACTCACAAATAGATGGGGAAATACACATAGCATCCATAGCCTTTCAATTCCAGAAAGTATTGTGTAGCTTTAGTTCAAAATATGATACTTGTAAATAATTTCAAACTTCAATAATAAATATTGAATTCTATATCTTTTTTAAAGAATATTAAAATTTCCACAAATAAAATGCTTTCTAATACCAAGTGGAATTGTTTAATATAGAACTTATAGCTCTCCACTGTTGTGAGAGTGGCTGTACACAGATGCTAAATTCAATGTGCATTATAGTTACTGAGTGAAATGCAACTAATTGGATAACAGCTTCAGCCTGCAATTACAAGATTTGAGTCTTTAGTGGTAGATCCTTGGATTACATTAAATTCCCCCATGATGTAGCTTTCTAGTCATTTAATGCCTACTCTCCTGGAGCCTCACTATACCACTACCCACAAAATAATACCCTAAGAATTTTATTAAAACCTTTAAATGGTCTTTGTTATCACACTGTATGCTGTTATTTTAGATTTAGGAAAATAGTTCTTAAGAAGTTAACTCCCAGATTTATAAATATAACCCTAGTTTGTCCTTAACTCAATTGTACATTACAAACTGCTCTATCTCAGGCTAGATGTTCTATCAACATCTCCAATTCTACATGTCCGTAACAGAATTATCTTTCTCCCTAACCCACTCTTCCAACCATCTTGTCAGATTGGTTGAAAACCTTTGTTTTATACTTGCTTTTTAACCTTTACTAATCACACATAGTCTTTGCTAAATCTTTTTCATTCCTATCTTTACAACATCTCTCATATATTTCTCCTTCTTTCCATTCATATGACCACCACCCTAGCTTAGGTCCTCTGTTTGGCACTTAAATTGCTTAACAATCTAGCCCCTTAGTATCTTTCAGATCTTCTTATAAGCCATTGTCCTCTATGTATTCTTTGATCCAGTCAATCTTCACTATTTTATGTTTCTCACTTTCAGTGCTCTATCTCCCACTTCCATGCCTTTGCACTGGCTGTCTCTCATGTCCATAATATACTCTCCCTTAACTTGTGACTCTTGGAATTCTTCATCTCCTATAATAAAGTTCAAATACCACTTTCTATATACTAGGAGGGATAGCTGACACAATGGAAAAATTTTAAAAATTTACATTTTTATAGCCTTTGGGTGACTCTAATAAGATAAAATTCATAAGGGAGAAGCATAAAATTTTATTTAACTTGAGTTCAATCAACTTTATAATTAACAGTAGCACAGGGATTGTTTAGACAATCATTTCTCTGAAAAGTATCTCAGGGTTTCAGTGAAATGTTACCCAAGTTAACAATATGTTATGTTAATCATATAAATTAATGAAATCTAGGGGTTAGAAGGAGCCCTTCTGTACCTTTCCCCTGGTTAGAACATATTTGATATATTGGGTAAAGTTCAGTTAACCACAGGTTAAATCACAAGCAATACCAGAGTCAGACAGAGGATAATTATGATTATAAGGACAAACTACAGTAAAACCTTTGATCTCTGTACCTCTTTAGACTTTATTGGAGACACCAGGAACAAATCAATCAAGAATTAGCATTACCACTTCTTGTTTCCTCTGTCCCATTCTTTCCACTCCCAACATCATAGAAGAGCAGTTTTGTAGAGATGCATCTTGTTGACTGATTAAAAAGGCAATGGAAATTTTTCCCTCCTCCTTTACCTCAGCAGTTATAACTACTGAAGATTCAGTTTAAAAAAAAAAGAAAAGGGTTTTTATCATCTATGTCCCTTCATTTTATCCATGACAAAGTCACTAAAGAAAATACAATGCCATATGCATTGCCACTGCACCCTAAAGATCATTGGACCTTTCCAATTTATTGCTTTTCAACTTTCTCTATGCTTAATATCTTCCTATTAGAATATAATAGGAAGCAGGGACTGTCTTGCTTTATAAAATATATAAACTTAGTATTAATCACAGTGCCTTTTATACAGTAAATGTTTAATAAAGAGTTTTCATTCATTTCTTCATTCAAAAGGAATAACTAATAAATAATGGGAGTGTAATGAGGATGGTCAAGGGCCCTGACTTCAGGCCAAATGAGAACTGAGTGAAGGAGCTGGTATATTTAAGATGGATAAAGAAACAAACTCCATCAAGATATAATATCTATATTCTAGTAAGCATGTGGGAAGTTCTTAATAATTAAAGGGAAAAAGAAAGGAATAAACATTTATTAAATGCCTTCTATGTTCCAAGCTATGTGCTAAGTATTTACAAATATTATCTCATTTGATGTTTAAAAATAGAATGGGTTGTCTTAGGAGGTGGTGGGTTTCTCTTATTAAAAGTTTCCTAGTAGAGATGATATGAACACATTATTTATTATATAATTGGAGTTCCATTGGGGTTATGATAGGACTAAATCATTGTGTCCTTTCAACTTTTAGTTCTGTGATTTGGTTGATTTCTTGATCTGAAGGCTCCAAATCTAATAAATTCTCTCTCTTTTTCCTGTAGAATTTAGTACTTTTTCCATTGCCTTGTTCTGTTGGACAGATGAATTGTACCTTTCAGAATTGTGGACAAATATTGTTATTATTACTGATAATATTATAAATATGTCCAAACTCATATGAGATTTTCATTCTAGATCCTAAGAGATTCTTAGGGAAGATAAAGTGAGCACCCCTCCTTTCTCTTCTGGAATATTGCTGAAAACTTTTGAGCCTTTTCCTAAAGGTAGCCTAAAGCTTCCAGGGGGCTCTCTGATAACTTGGCATGTCAGATCTTCATATAGAATACCTCATATGATCCACCAAGGAGCAAGTATATGGTGCAGTGCATAGAAAGCTGAACATGAATTCAGAAAGACTCAGCTCTTCCTGAGTTCAGTTTCACACACCAACTGTGTTTCCTGAATGAGTCACTTACTTAAACTGTTTGTCTCAGTTTCCTTATTTTTAAAATGATCGAGCGATGGAAATGGCAAACCACTCTGGTATCTTTGTCAAGAAAATCCCAAATAGAGTCCGGAAGAGTCAGACATCACTGAAATGATTAAAGAACAAAAAAAAATCACTTTTGCCTCACCTAGCTCATCCCTTATTTCATCCAAATTATATTACAATAATAGGAGTATATACAAAAATCAATTTTAAGCATTCATAGTTCAAATTTTGGCAACTCAAAAGTATATTTTTTTATCAATAACAATAATCCTATGGAAGTCATTACCTCTTTGCAACATTGTATCAGCTACTCATGTTTTCATAGAAACAATGGACAAAGTTAGGTGGGACAAACCTGCATTGTATATAATACTTATACATATATGAAATCAATAATCTTTAAAATTATTACACATGATAATTAGCTAAGAGAGATAGTGAGAGAGAGAGACAGAGAGAGAGAGAGAGAGAGAGAGAGAGAGAGAGAAAGAGAGAGAGAGAAGAGATGTCTTTCATGTTTTCTTTTTTTAATAGTCTTTGTTTTATGGTGTTGCTCTCAGAGCAGGGGTGAATGGGAAATACTGGAAGAAATTTATGCTTTTATCCTTTGTTAAAGCAAAATCTGTCATTTCTCTCTCTCTCTCTCTCTCTCTCTCTCTCTCTCTCTCTCTCTCTCTCTCTCTCTCTCTCCCCTGCCTCTCTCTCTTAAAGACATTCCAATATCTCAAGGGAATTCATGCAAGTCTGAGAGTGTTAGCTGTACAAAGTAGAATAGAGGAGACATAGGTGAGAAGGTTTTTTCAGGGCATAAAGGCAGAATCAAAAAAATTTGCCAACTGTTTATATTCATAGGTTTGTAATGAAACATATACATTTTATAGATGATTTAGAATTACATACACTAACTGGTGATACAGAAACACTATTAGATATATAATCTTCAATGTGTATAATAAAACTGGATTGATTATCTCTAAGAACAACCAACAAACCTAGTTTTTAAATTTATTTCATGCCAGACTCAAGATTCAAGGTTCTTTTTCTATTTAGCTGAAGGTTTATGGCTCCTTTGGGGAGACCATCTAGCAAGAGGCATTTCCAATAAGATCAGGGGTTAAACAAAGATGCTCACTATCATCACTACTATTCCATCTTTTATTAGAAATGTTAACTTCAGAATTAAGAGAAGAAAAAGAAATTGAAGGAATTCGAATTGGGAATGAAGGAGCAATACTCTCACTGTTTGTAGAGGACACAATGTTATACCAAGACAATCCTAAAAAAATCATCTTAAAAATTACTAGAAGCAATTAGCAACTTTAGCAAAGTCACAGGATATAAAATAAACCATCATAAATCCTCAGCATTCATATATATATATATATATATATATATATATATATATATATATATATAATTAACAAGATTCAGCATCAAGAGCTAAAAAGAGAAATCCCATTTAAAGTAACTTCAGACAATATAAAATACTTGGGAGCCTACCTGCCAAGGCAACTATAAAACATTTTTCACACCAAACAAAATCAGATTTAAATAATTGGGCAAATATCACCCGTTCTGCTTAGCTGAAGTCATCTGGCAAGGATTCATTAATGATTCCTTTAACACTGACTATCAGTCAATATGAACTGCTTGAGTCTCAAATTTGGGGAAATGTAAGGAAACAATCTCACTTGATATCCAGGGAGAGGCTGAAGGCTAGGGATTTGGTAGGTTTCTTACAGTTCTAGCTCTGAGTATTCCTAAGTTGTTTGTAACATAACTTGATTGGTAGTTTATTACATGAAATATTGATAAAGTTGTTTGTAATGCTTTTTTCATTTCTAGTCTGTCTTATTAGATGGTCCATATTTGTTTATCAGCTGTTTAAAAACACACATGTCTACTATATCATGCCACACAAACATTCACTTATCTTATTATTGAAAAACAACTTATAGAAACATTAACTGGCTCAAAGTAATTCAATCTAAAAATGGGATATTAAAGAAAAATGGAATTACTTAATGCTAATGACAAATCAGCATTAATGACCAAAAACTCTCTTTTTCAGGCTATAAAAATTATTCTTAAGCAAAGTGATGACTGCAGGATTGTAAATGAAGATGCTTACAAGGATGATAGTCCTCTACAGAATTTATGTTTAGATGTGAGGTAGGATTTGTGGGGAAAGGTAGTAAGCTATACTTTGGACATGTCAAGTTTGAGAACCTGAAGGATCTCTAGTTCAAAGTGATCAGTAGAAAGCTGGTAAAGCCATACAAATTAAAATATGACCAAAAGAAGGAAGGAAGTTAACATTAATTAAGTGCTTGCTATGTTCTAGGCCTTATACTAAGCACTTTACCAATATTATCTCATCTGATTCTCATAACAACTCTAGGAAGTAAAACTCATTATATACTCATTTTATATTGAAGAAACCCAGGTAAACAATGGGTTAAGTGATTTGTCCATGATAACATAACTAGCAAATGTTTGAGGTCAGATTTTAACTCAGGTATTTCTGACATTAGGCCTCATATGCCATCCCCTTGAAATATGTTAGACTGAACATAAAATATATATATTTTTTATTTTGAAGAATTTGACATAAAACAGAATTTCTTCATTGATAAAATTGTAATCTGCCTCAGCAGAAGGGGTACTTACCAAAATGCAAATAAAGATTTTTTTCAAAGTGTTAGACTTAAAAAAATAATTTTAAAAAAGCCCATAGCACTACTCACATGTACTGTAGATATGTCCACTGTTGCTAAAGTTTTGCTAAGGGGGAAAATCACTTAAATACTTTTACCACTTGGTAGGTCTTTATTTAATCTGTTTTTCAGCTATCATTTTCTATATCTATCCTTTCTCTATTTCATTCTTTTAAAAATGTTCATTTCAGAGTTATCTGCTTCTACTCTGCTATAAGCAATTTCTAATAGAATCAATATTTCACTAAGTGCAATGTTTGGGAAAGATAAATCTTCTGTACAAACTCTGCCTATAATAAATTCATTAAAACTCTTCTTATGGCACTCAATTATAAATTGTCTTTGACCACTTTAAAGTGACTTAGGTTGGCTCAGTAATAACTGCACCTTGAGTTATAAAGGCTTGTTAAAGGTAACATCTGGCAAAAGTAATTGAAACAAAATAATTCTTTTTTGTGGTGGTGGTCAGTCATTTATTATACATGCATTAGATATATGTAGACAGCATACACATACATACATATAAACATATATTCCATGATTTGGTGGAAATAAGTTCCATAAGAATAATATTTTTTTTTCAAAATCAGTGAAGCAGGTAGAATCTTCACCAGTACATGATTTTGGTCACAAGATTTAGCCCCATAAATGGTAACAAAAGCTCTATTAAGATGACATGATTTGATATGTGCTTATGGTAATGTATTATGGACTCTAAATTAAAAGGGGGTTATTTAACATCATTTGAGAATATTGAACCACAAAGGGATAAAAATAAACTTATTATGCTTTGGTCCATCTGGGGGGGTTCAACCAGGATCATTGATTAGTCCTTATGGCATGGTTCAGGAACATGTGGATTTAAGTGCTATTCTCTTACTAGTCAGTTTCTTTGAGTAAAGTTAAGGGATTGTACTCATTGTCCTTTAAAATTCCTTCAACACTAATTTTATAATCCTATTATATTTTCTATATGAGACATGATCAATACTGGGTTTTTGCACAAAGAAATTGAGGCCAGAGGTAAATCAGTACATAAACATACTAAGTAATACAATAGGGTACAGAAAACTAAGGTAGAAATGACAGTCAACAACAAGGTCATCAGAATTTTTAAATGTTAGGTCAAGAAATTCTGAAAGGGCTATCAAAGACCTGAAATTTTTCATCATTATTATGTTGATAGTATCAGTCCGTTTTTATGACAGGGAGCTACTCATCTTGGCAGGGGATAGAAAGTCAGGCCTGGAGTCAGGAAGACTCATCTTTCTGAATTCAGATCTGACTTCAGATTTTCACTAGCAGTGTGACTATAGGAGTCACCTAACTCCCTTTGTCTCAATATCCATAAGGTAATGGCAAACTGCTTCAGTATCTTTGCCAAGAAAACCCCAAATGGGTCATGGAAAGCTGGATACAACTGAAAATGACTGAAGAAGCTATCCAACTTATGTCTCTTTTGAGTAAGAAATAGGAAGTCCCTGTTTACCTCTCTGTCCTCTTAAATTGGAGGTATCTCAGTTAGTGAAACTGTGGATACATTGGTAGTATTACATGTAGTCAATAGTCAAGGGTTGTGATTATTTTGATTATTATAGTTTTGCTGTTTAGTCATTTCAATTGTATCTGTGTGTGTGTGTGTGTGTGTGTGTGTATGTTTGTGTATGTGTGTATGTGTATGTGTGTGCGAATAATGTAGTTAGATATCAGTCTAGGACATTATAAATACAAATCTGAAGTAAGATCAGGTGCATGAAATGCTGAGAAGCCTGCTTCCCACCAAAGAGAACCGAGCATACTATGCTTATATTTTAATCATAGTCTAGTTTATGTACTTTAGAGTGTATACATATTAATAAAGTAGGGTAGTTTGCGTGGTGTTTAACCATAGATAATTAAGATTAATATGGTTAATCCCCCCCTGAAATCAAGAATTTTTGTTCAAATGAAAATTAACATAACAACTAAAATCTACATATTTTAAGTTCACATTATACATGCAAGATGAATGAATGAATGAAAGGACTTCATGGCAAGGGGAAATAATAAGCTAAGGAAGCAATTGGTGGGCTCAGGAGGGGCATTTTGGTTTGGAATGTTGCAGGGATGGTGAGCAGTCAATTGAAACATTTGATTTGTTAATGATTCATGGTTCTACAACTAGCTGGAAGATTGTAGGAAGACAGTTATTGAAGTTGTAGAGAAAAATGAGGTGAAGCATGTTGTCTAGGACTGTCCTGAAATAGTAGGCCCAGAATTACAGCTACTAGTCCAGCAGGGCAAGAGTTCAGGGTCACTCTCAGGTCTGATTTATTTTATGGGTAGTAAGGTAGTTGATGAGGTTGTGGAGAAGATGCCTGGAAAGAAAATTGTAGGAACAGGGGCAGCTAGATGGTGTAGTGGATAAAGCACTGGCCCTGGAGTCAGGAGTACCTGGGTTCAAATCCGGTCTCAGACACTTAATAATTACCTAGCTGTGTGGCCTTGGGCAAGCCACTTAACCCCCTTTGCCTTGCAAAAAAAAAAAACTTAAAAAAAAAGAAAATTGTAGGAACATATTGATTGTTTGGAAAATTAATATTAGGAATGAACTACAGAAAATTAAGATCAATTTTAATTTCATATTCCCCTTTTGTCATTGAAAGAAGATATTTGAATGTTTCTTAAATGTATTCTATAAAGCAACTTGAAGTATTTTTACTCTGACTTGATATTCACTGTACTTTGTTAAAGAAGAAAAAATTCAAAATATCTTGCAATATAATTTTTACTTGTATATTGCAAGAATATTTGCATTTGTTAGTTACTTAGAAAACTTCTGTTCTTTTGGGGATTTAAACTGCAAAGAGGGGAATTATAGGTTAATATTTTATTATGTTAGGAAAATATTATTGGTTATATTATTTGAATTTAGTTTTATGTGGTGAATCCTCCAAGGAATGCTTAGAATGGTTGCAGAGAATGCTTAAAGATCCCACTCTGATCATATTTTGGTTCTGTCCAATGCTTGTGTTTGAGTTCTCTAAATTTGAATATTTATGATTAATAACTTACATCTCAATGGACTTTGACTGGAAACTGCCCTCTTTATGAAATAGCTTATTGGCTACTGGTTCTGGTTTGTTGGAACCCTTCCCTGAACCCTATATAATGTTAACCCCACAGAGACTTTAGAAAGAATCATATCTTCTGACTTTTTCTGCCAAGTGACCAAAAAATTTATTTCTAAAATTGAACAAAATCTTCCTATTCTCATATAAGCTACGTGAGGCCGTTTAATGATAGATAGATGGATAGATGCATACCCTTCTATCTAAATCTGGAGATAAAGCTGTAGCTATATTTATCAATCTATCTTTTTAATTATATAATTATATTTTTAATTATATATTATACTGAGAGAATAAGAGGAAAGACAGAAAACAGAGATAGACTGAAAGAAAATAAGTGGCTTATGGATCTCAGAGAGAAACATATGATCTTAAATCTGACATAAATTTGTGGAGAAGTAGAGGAATGTGTTTACTTTGCTGGCTGTCTATTTGAATGAAGGGATTGACTGGATCTAAGACCACCTGGACTGAGTGATCTCCTTTCCCCTCAACTATTATTTCCAGAAATAGTATTAGGTTACTAATTAGGTAGTTACCTACCATTCCTCAAATATCTAGTATATGGAGTATATATTTGGGTTCGAAATAAAGGTTGCATCCTTGATCACTTTCATATGGCTTGATATCCCTTGTCTTACCCTTGCCAGTTTAGAACTTTGCTATCAAATTCTGGTTTATCTTCAAATAGAAATCAAAACTCTTAAATAGATCAGAATATATACAAAGAATACAGAATCAAATTAAGACCTCAGTTCATTTTGGAAGGAATGATGACATTGCTTTCAGTAGTTTTTAGGGATATAGTATCTGCAACTCCAGACATAATGGGGACTGACTCTTCTACATATCTATATACCTCTTTTGACTTGTCTCTCTTGAGAACCATTCTCCAAGAGTGTGTCTAACAAGCTCCAGCAAGGGTTGTTGTGGGTCAGCATTCTTTCAGTCAGTCACATAAATGCCTCAAGTTATTTGAATTCAGGAAAATGATCCCAACCTGGAGTGGGAGCAAGTTTTTTTTTATATGAATATAACCAGAAGTATATTTTTTAAAAACAATGATGGAAGATTAAACAATTAGAGAGTCAATCATTTTTTTAATAGATAGGCTACATCAATAGAATAAAAGGTGATGCTCTTTAACTTGCATTTTTAGTCCTGTTCCATTCAAACTGCCAAAGGGTTATTTCAAATAACCAAGAAAAATAATAGCAAAATAAAGTTGAATAAATAAAAATGTAGACTGACAATGAAATTATGACAATAAAAATAGGAATAAAGAGGAACTAACAGTGTCAGTTCTTAACAAATATCATAAATCAGTAATCATCAAAACTATTTGGTAGTGATTTAAAAAAATAGAAAATAGGTCAGTGGAAAAAATTAGAACCAGAAGCAAATGAACACTTGATAGATACCTAAACTCAAATAATTGAGGGAAGTTTTTCTGCTCTAATTACAGGAAAAACTGGGAGCTGACAAAAATTAGGTTTGATCTAATTTTTTACAGCACTTAAGCTCAAATGCATTATGTAACAAAAAGTCATATCATTAAAAACTAAGGAAAAATATAGGGTTATATTTTTGAGTTAAGGTTGGGGTGAAAATGGGGATAATTCTTTTTTATTATATTATTTTATTTTTCCTCATTGCATTTAAAAAGTTTTCAACATTATTTTTGTAAGATTTTGAGTTCTGAATTTTTTACCCTCTTTCCATCCCCCCCAAGACAAGAAGTAGTCTGATATAGGATGATCTCCTTTCCCCTCAACTATTATTTCCAGTATTAGGCTACTAATTAGGTAGTTACCTACCATTCCTCAAATATCTAGTATATGGAGTATATCATGATAGACATATTTCCATATTAGACTTATGGTTTCACTCTTTATGTCTAAATCATGTACCCATTTCAACCTTATTTAGGTATAAGGTGTGAGATGTTAGCCTGTGCTTAGTTTCTGCCATATTATTTTTTAGTTTTCTTATCACTTTTTGTCAAATAGTGAGCTCTGATCTTAGAAGCTGGAGTCTTTTGCTTTACCCAGAAGTAGATTACTATAGTTATTTGTTACTTTGTCTTCCGCACCTAATTTATTCCATTGATCCACCACTCTGTTTCTTATCCACAACCAATTATGATTGCCACTTCATAATATAGCTTTAGACCTGGTATGTCTAGACTACCTTCCTTTCCATTTCCCCCCAATAATTGCCTTGATATTCTTGCCCTTTTGTTCTTCTAGATAAATTGTGCTTTTTTTTTTTTAACAAGGCAGTGGGTTAAGTGACTTGCCCAAGGTCATACCACTAGGTAATTATTAAATGTCTGAGATTGGATTTGAACTCGAGTTCTCCTGATTCCAGGACTGGTGCTCTATCCACTGTGCAATCTAGCTGCTCCTAGAGTTGTTTTAAATGGCATTACTCTAACCAATAGTGATTTAGTGTATTTTTCATATGACTATAGATAGCTTTATTTCTTTATCAGAAAATTGCCTGTTCATCAATTCATAAACTGATTATTTATCAATTAGCAAATGACTTATATTCCTATAAATGTGAATCTGTTGAGAAATGAGTTCTTTATCAGAAATACTGACTGTAAAATTGTTTCCTAGAATTCTGATTTTTTTTCTAATCTTGGTAGCATTGATTTTGTTGTCCAAACCCTTTTTAATTTCATGTAATCAAAATTATCCAGTTTACTTTTCATATTGTTTTATATCTCTTGTTTGGTTATGAATTCTTCCCTTCTGACAGATAAACTATTTCTTACTCTCCTTTTTGGCTTATGGTGTCACTCTTTATGTATAAATTATGTATGAGATGTTAGCCTTTGCTTAGTTTTTGCTCTACTGTTTTTCAGTTTTCTCAGTACTTTTTGTCAAATAGTTATTCTTATCCCAGAAGCACCTGTGCATTTATCAAAGTGCAGATTACCATAATCATTTGATACTTTGTCCACCATTCTGTTTCTTAACTAAGTACCAAATAGTTTTGCTGATTGTCATTTCATAATAACCTTAGACCTGGTACAGTTAGGCTACTTTCATTTCCATTTTTTCTATTAATTTCCTTGATATTTTTGCCCTTTGGTTCTCCAGATTAATTTTATTATTTTTTCCTAACTTTTTTGTTAATATGGCAGTGGATAAGTATATTATTTTAGGTAGAATTATCTTTTTTATTATGTTAACTCAGCCTACCCATGAACAAATGATATTTTTCTAATTGTTTAGATCTCACTTTACTTGTGTGAAAAGTGTTTTGTGATTGTGTTCATAGAGTTTCTGGGTTTGTCTTGGTAGGTGGACTACTAGATAATATGATATTGTTTGCAGTTATTTTAAATGGAACTTCTCTTCCTATCTCTTGCTTCAGGCTTTCTTTGTCATATAATGTAATGGTAAGTTTTCTGTGCTTATGTTCTGCAACTTTGATAAAACTGTTCATTTTTTCAGGTAATCTTTTAGTTGATTCTCTAGAATTCTCTAAAGGTACCATCATATTATCTGCAAAGAGTGATAGTTTTGTTTTCTCATTGCCTATGCTAATTCCTTCAGTTTTTTTTAATTTCTTGTCTTAATGCTAAAGTACAATAATTGAATAGTATTGGCAACTGTCATCCTTGATTTTGTTAATATCAAATTTGAAGTTCTAAAATCAAAGGAGAGAGATTTATAAAATTAAAAGCATGAAAATCATTGACCTAATAAATACAAATGAGTTGATTTTTTGATTAACCTTTGGTTAAAAAATAAAGAATATCAAATTACTAATATCAAAAATGAAAAAGGTGACCTCACTATCAATGAGGAAGAAATTAAAGAGATAATTCAAAACAGTTTTACCCAAATGTATGCCAATAAATTTGACAATCTGAGTGAAGTGAATGTTTTCAAAAATATAAACTACCCATATTAATAGAAGAGTAAATAAAATAACTGCATTTCAGAAAAAGAAATTGAAGAAACCATCATTAAACTCCCTAAGAAAAAGCGTCCAGATCCAGATGGATCTTTTAATTAATTAATATACAAATAAATTCTACCAAACATTAAGGAACAATTTATTTCAATTTTCCATATACTATTTAAAAAATAGACAAAAGCCTGCCAAATTCCTTCTATGACACAGGCATTATGCTGATACCTAAACCAGGAAGAACCAAGACAGACAAGAAAATTATAAGCCAATCTCCCCAAAGAATCCTGAAGCAAAATTTTTTTTATATTTTATTTTTCCAATTACACTTCATTCCTATTAAAAGCCCTAGAGAGAGTAAAGGAATAAATTGAGTTTTCCTTAAAATAATAAACAATATCTATCTAAAAGCAATCAACACATATTATATGTAATGGGGATAAATTAGGAACATTTCCAAAAAGATTATGATGAAACAAGGATGCCCATCACTACTATTACTATTCAATATGATACAGGAAATGTTAGCTTTAGTGATAAGAATAATAATTGATAGAATTAAAACTGTCAATGAGGATGCAAAACTCATTCTTTGTAGATGATATGATGGTAAAGGACCATAGAAAATCATCTAACAAACTTCTTGAAACAATTAACAACTTTAGCAAAGTAACAGAATATAAAATAAAACCACATAAATCATCAATATTTCTATCTTTGAACAACAAAGCACAAGAGCAAGAGATAGAAAGAAATTCCATTTAAAGTACCTTCAGACAACATAAAATACTTGGGAACCTACCTATCAAGAGTAAGTGAAAAACTGTATAAAAACAAAACTCTATGAACACATTTCACATAAATAAAGTCAGATCAAAACAATTGGAAAAACATCAATTTCTCATGGTTATGTCAAGCTAATATAATAAAAATTACAATTCTATCCAAATTGAATTATTTATTTAGTACCAATACCAATCAAACTTTTTAACCTAGTTAGGAAAAATAGTAACAAAATTCATCTGTATCAATGAAAGGCAACACATATCATGGGAACTGATAAAAAAAAATTGTAAAAGAAGGTGACCTAGTTCTACCATAACTAAATATATTAGTATACTACAAAGAAGCAGTCATAAAAACTGCTTGGTAGATTAATGGATTAATGAATTAGGATAGGTACAAAAGGAACAGTTGTAAATGACTATAGAAATCTGTTGTTTGACAAACCCAAAGGCAATAACTTCTGGGATAAGAATTCACCATTAGACAAAAATTGTTGAGAGAACTGGATAATAGACTGGCAAAAACTAGGCATAGACCCACATTTCACACCCTATACCAAAGTAAGGTCAAAATGGATAAAAGTCAAAGACTAATTTCTCTATCTGTCAAAACTATGGAAATGGGAGAAATTTATGACTAAACAAGAAACAGAGAATATTAAAAAAATAGATGTTAGATTATATTAAATTAAATTAAAATCTTATGCTAATAAAGCCAATACTGCCAAGATTAGAAGTAAACAGGAAGCTGGGAAACAATTTTCACACCTAGGGTTCTGATAAAGATCTCATTTCTAAAATTTAATGGAGAATTAAATCAAATTTGTAAAGTTGCAAATCATTCCTCAATTGTTAAGTGGTGAAAGGATATGAATAGGCAATTTTTAAATGAATGAATTAAAGCTATATATAATCATATGAAGAAATGCTACAAATCATTACTGATTAAATAAATGCAAATTAAAACAACTATGAGGTCCCACCTCACACCTATCAGTTTGGCTAAGATGACTAAAAGGGAAAATGAACAATATTGGAGAGATTCAGGATCTCTAAATTGGTGTTTAATTGGGAAAGTTTAATTTGTACTATTTCTGGTCTATTTTTCTTGTTATATGTCAAATTCATTGATCTCTTCTTTATTTTATTAAGAGCTTTATTTGTTGGTTTAAGTGTTTGGAGTTAAAAAAATTTCCCCTAACTACTGCTTTGTCTGCAGCTCTTAAATTTTGGTATGTTGTTTCATTGTTTTTCTCCTTAATGAAATAATTGCTTCTACAATTTGTTCTATGTCCCCTCTCATTCTTTAGGATTAGATTATTTAGATTCCTATGAATTTTCAAACCATTTTCAATAGATTTTAATGAATCTAATTTTATTACACTATGATTTAATAAGCATGCATTTAATATTTCTGCTTTTCTGCATTTGATTGTGAGACTTTTATGCCCCAATACATTGTTAATTTTTGTGTAAGTACCACGTATTACTGAGAGATTAAAAGCATTCTGTTTTCTCCTAAAAATCTAACTTTCTCAATTTCTATTCACCTCTTTAAATTCTTTCTTGTTCATTTTTTGGTTGAATTTATCTAGTTTTGAGGGAAAATTGATGTCCCCAATAGTATAATTTCATTGTCTCTTTTCTCCTTTAATTCATTTATCTTTTCCTTTAATTATTTGAATGCCATACCATTATCTTCTCCTTTAATAATTTGGATGCTATGTCATTTTGATTCTTGTATGTTTAGCATTGATATCACTTTTTTTTGTCTTTGGTACTTTTTAGTAAGATATAATTTCCTTCTTTATCTCTTTTAATTAAATATACTTTTGCTTTTTTAAATTAAATTTTCTTTTTCATTGTGAAGTTGCTAAATATAAAGAAATTTGAATATTTCCATTAAACAAAGAGCAAAAAATGTTTATATGTGGAATTATGAATCTTTATCATACAGCTTGGTTTCTTAAATTATTATTAAAGCTAATTAATATTGTAGCTATAAGTACCTTATTTGGCTCCTAATGAACTTCCTTTTTTTCGTGTGTATTATTTTTAAGATGTTTCATTGATGCCCTATTCATTTGGCATCACTGTCACCACACCTCCCACTCTCCTTTCATTAAGACCCTCCCTCATCTTCCCCTAAATAAAGAGATGTCCTATGTAATGAGTAAGTATCTTGGTTGTGTCTGAAAATGTATGACTCATTCTCTTCCTCTAGATTAATACCTTTTTGAGAAAGAGATGAAAAACATGACTCATTATTAGTCTTCTGGAGTTGTGATTGAGGATCATTATATTTATTTTCTTTCTTTCAAAGTTATTTTCTTTTACAATATAATATGATTACATGATTTGTTCTCTTGATTTGGCTTATATGTTTTCTCATGTTTCTCTGAATGAATGTCTATTGTTGAAACAATTCTGATAATCTTTGGGGGTAATTTATTAGGAAATCTTTTTACTTATTTTTTGCAAAAAATAGAACTGTTTTTTCTTTTTTCATTAAAATTTCTTCATTTATTATTCCAAATACTTGCAAAAATAGTTTAATCATTCAATCTTTTTGCTTGAACTTTGTTTGAGATCATGATTGTTATCCCTTTCTTTTTTTATTTTAGTTGAAGCATAACAAGATCTGCTTCAGCCCCTTATTTTTTCTGTTGCTTTCTGCTTTAATTTTTTTAAGCAGCATATTATAGACTTTTGATTTTTAATCTATTCAACTTTCTGCTTCCTTTATATAGTTCAGTTCCTCTAATTCCAATTTACAGTTATGGTTACTGTGTAACCTTTCACACTATTTTACCATTTATCCTCTCTTTCTCTTTTTCTTTTCTCTCACTCCCTTTCTCTCACCTTTTATCCTGTCCCTCCTCACACATTTTTATTTTTTGCTTCTGAACAATACCTCCCTCAATCTGTGTTCTCTTCTATCATTATCCTCTGTTTTTCTCATCCCCTTTTCATCCTTTCTTATAAAATAAAGTAGATGTCTCGTTTCAGCTGAATGTATGTTATTTCATCTTCAAGTGAATTCCAATGAGAGTAACACTCAAGTGTTGTCTATCCTCCTCTTGCCTTTTTCCTTCACTTATAATATCTTTTGCCTATTCATTTAACCCATTCTACCTCTCCCTTTTGTCTTATCCCAGTGCAATCCTCATTCCCATTTCTTAATTTTTTCCCTTAATTTATATATTCCATCATAGCTACATTATGCTCATATCTTCCCTCTGTGAACACTCTTTCTAACTGCCCTAATAGTAATAAAATTCTTAACAGTTACAAGTATCATCTTCCTATGTTGTTTGTAGTTTAACTTTATCGTACATCTTGTTTTCTCTTTCCTCTTTACCTTTCGCTTGAGTATTGTCTTTGAAAATCAAAATTTCTGTTCAACTCTGGTCTTTTACAAGCCCTCTATTCCATTGAATCTTATTTTTCCCCCCTAAAGGATTGTGCTCTCTTTTGCTCAGGAGATGATTCTTGCTTGTAATGCTAGTTTCTTTCCCTTCTGGAATGTCATATTCCAGGTCCTCAGAATCTTTAATATCCAAGCTCTTAAAGATTATGACTCCACAATATTTAAATGCTTATGGTATTTTCTCCTTGACATTGGAGTTCTGAAATTTGGCTATTCATTGGAGTTTTCATTTTGGATTTCTTTCAGGAGATAATTAGTGGATTCTTAAATCTCTCTCCTTCTCCCTCCCCTTCCCCCTCCCCCTTCCCCCACCCCCATCATTTAAAAAATAAAACAGGCCAGGAGGGAAAGAATTTTCTTTTCTAGTGGATTCTTTTGATTTCTCTTTTGCTCTTTGGTTCTAGGATACAAACATAGTTTTCCTTGATAATATCTTGAAGTATAATGCACAGACCTTTTCTTTGATAATGATTTTCTGATAGTCTAATAATTCTAAAGTTGTTTCTCTTGCATCTATTTTCCAAGTGATTTTCTTTTCCAATGAGGTAGTTCACATTTTCTATTTTTATTTTTTAAATTTTGTTTTATTGTTTTTTTGACATTTCATGAAATCATTAGCCTCTACTTGCTCAATTCTAATTGTTAAGGAATTCTTTTTATCAGCTAACTTTTGTATTTTCACTAGTTGTACATTTTTATTTTGCATGATGGTGGGGTTAAGTGATTTGCTCAAGATCACACAACTAGGTAATTATTAAGTGTCTGAGTTCTGATTTGAATTCAGGTCCACCAGACTCCAGGGCCAGAGCTCTATCTACTGAGCCCTGAGTTCTATTTTGTAAGGAATTGTTTCCTTCAGTGAATTTTTATATATCTTTTCCCCCCAATTTTTGCACTTCCTTTACCAAGTTGTTCACTCTTTTTACATGATCCTCTTATATCATTCTCATTTCTTTTTCTGAATTTGTTTTTTACTTCTTTGATTTTCAAAATCCTTTTTGTGATTTCCTAGGAGTTCTTTTGGACCTGAAACCAATTAATTTTTTTTTGAAATTTTGTACACATAGGCATTTTGACATTATTTTCTTCTTCTGCCTTTGTGTTTTGGTCTGCCTTGTAACCATTGTTAGAATATTTTATTTGTTTGTTTTGTTTGTTTATTTTCCAAGTCTATTTTATGGCTTATGACTTAACACTAAAGTTGGATTATGCTCCTTGGGTGGAGAGGAAACTGTCTCAAGCTTCTTGTATGAAATGTGAAGTCTTGCTGCTGGGTTGTGCCAGGAGTGGGGAACCTGAGATCTTTTTGCTTGCCTATCCTGGGACTTTGATCTTTTTTGTTGCCTTTCTGGGCCATGATCTGCTCCTGGTTTGCCCAAATGTTACCCAAACTGAATTATACCCCACTTTAACCTGATTGAAGCATAACTTTCCTGCTGACCTTAGAAGTTATCTTCATCTGGAAAATTGTTTTATGTCATTTTCTTTTTTCATGATACTTAGAATTCATTTTGAGGATATTTTTAAAATAGTTGTTTCAGATTTCTAGGTGGCATAGTAGTAGATGGAATACCATCCCTGAAGTCAGGAGAACCTGAGTTCAAATTCGGTCTCAGATATGTCATACTTACTAACTGTGTGACCTCCTTCAAATCACTTAACCCCATTGCCCCTTGCCCCACAACCCCAAATATATATATATATATATATATATATATATATATATATATATATATATATATATATATATATATATATATATATATGTAGTTGTTTGGAGGTGAATTTGGGAGAGTTAAGACAAGTTTATGCCTTACTCTGCACTCTTTGCTTCACCCTTCTTATTAACGTTTCTGATCAGAATTTGATTTGACATTTTCTATGCTCATTTTGTAATTTATATTTTGGGGGAGGTTTAGCAATCATGATCTTTGGGTTTTTTTTAACCTTTTATTACATGCTTTTCCTATCTCAAGGCAAAAGTAATGTAATTCCTTCTGTACTGACCCAATTGAAGAAAGGAAGAGATATAGAGGACTTCTCAGTTTTGTGTTAGTAAAAGTTGAATTATACCAGAAAAAAAGTTTAGTTTTTGGCAAGTGGTTCCCTCTACCAAGATTTAGAACCCTAATTTGTAGTGTGTATATGAGTTGAGGACATTATATTACAAGCAGATAGCTATATCTCTTTAAACTTTCCTATTTGCATTATACATTCATACATACATTACAAACCATGTTAAGTGAGTTATAGGCTAAAAATAAAAAAAAAACCAAAAGGCACAAAATAAACATTGAAACATTCTTATGTGTGTTTAATATATAATCTTACTCATTAATCATTGGAAACAAACCATCTTTGGGATTAATTTAAAAGAAGAAAATAATCCAATTCATTCCCTTCTTATTGCAGTCCTTTCTCAGAATTAAAGAAATTAGGAATAAAGAGGAGAAATCAAAGAAAAGGTGTAAATGATTATTCTTACAGCAATTTTCTCTTCTCTTTAAGGATGTCCTTTTGCATTTTCAGAGATGTGTTTCCCTCATTCATTGTCTGAAATAGAATATAATGCTTATGTTCAGTAAAGACTAGGTAGAATTAATAATAATTATCATGTTTCAACTTTATATCGAAAATTTAACCTATATATGTATCATATTATGTATATATTTTAAAATGTAATTATCATATTCCTTTTTGATAAAACAGTAAGAAATGTGTAAAGAATAAAGATTTAGAGTTGATGTAGAATTTCTTTGCTGAAGGACTTTAACATTTGGCTCTGAGCATTACTCCATTCTCTTTTTGATTTAGTGTTGTTTTATATGAGATAGGGAAAAGATTGATTTTGGAATTAAAGATAAGTAAAAGAGACTCACAGAAGATAGTCTTGTGATATCAGTGAAAACTCTTCTGAAGCAATGTTATAGAACTTGCTAGAGGAAATCCATCTCTGCTGACTAGTTCCACTAAGAATTTGCTATCCAATATCTTAACCTATATCAATTAGGCCCTTACCAATTCAAACCAATAATTTTATTTTTCTTTCATTATGGTGTCCATACTTCTCTTCTGTCCTCAAGTCATCTACACAACTTTATCTCTTTTCTCTCATTAGAGAACCTTGCATTCTATTCCAATGGAAAAATCAAGTCCATAGGAAACTTCATTCTCCTTTCAGGTCTACATAGCACATCATTTAAAAGTAATCTCCATTTTCCATTCTCTCCTCTTCATTTAGTTCAGTCTCCTGTTAGTTCACCCTGCAACCTCCCTCATTTTGTATATGCTGGATCATACCATTTGCCCTCTTTTTAGGAAGCCTTTACCTTTTGATCCTATCCTATTTCTCTCTAAATTTCATTTTCTCCTCACCCATTGACTCCTTTCTTTGCTTATCAACTATATATTCCCCATCCTTTAAAAATGAGGAAGTAGCTCCAGGTCAAACATATGTTTATTGCTCTTTAGGCTATGCTATATATTCCATGGGACTTTCTCTCCCCTGCCCCCATACCAGGTATTTTCTCCCTCCTCTCTTTTTATGAGTTTTTTTCCTCCATAAAAAACATGAGGTCTTTGAATGTAGGGATTGTCTTTCTTTCTACTTGTATTAGTATTCTCAGCACTTAGCACAGTGACTGGCACATAGTAAGCATTTAATAAATTCTTTTTTGACTGAATATTGCATTACCATCCATTAATAACCCTGCACTCATTCTCTCTCTTCTATTCAATCCATCCTCCATAAAGCTAGTTGCCAAACTAATATTCCTAAGGTACAAGTTTGGTTGTGTCATTCCCCTGCTGAAGAAGCTTCATTGGCTTTCCATTGCCTCTGATGTAAAATGCTAACTCCCCCATTTAATATTAAAAACCTTTTCAATCCAGTTTGTGCTTCAACCTGTTTTTTTTTTTTTTTCAGGCTGATTACACATCACTTCCCCACAGGATCCAGCCAAACTTGCTTACCTTTCCCATCTACTTGCATTTACATAGGCTGTCTCCTTTGTCAGGAAAGATTCCCTCACTCACCTTGGCCTCATTTGATTCCATAATTATTCGGAAGCCTCAGCTAAATTTCATTCACCTTCAATAGGCCTTTCCTGATGTACCCAGTTTTTTGTATCCCTTCTTCAAGAATTTTTTGAATTTATCATGCATAAATCTACCTTGATTTTACTTATAGCTTCATATCTATCATCTATCTACTATCTACCTACTATTTCTCTCTCTCTCTCTTAATATATATATATATATATATATATATATATATATATATATCTTTCATCTCCCATTAAAGTGTGCAAAGTGCTTTAAATAAGTTATCTACTTCATTCTTACACCAACCGTGTGAGGTAGGTATTAAGCTTATCCCTATTTGACATGATGAAGTTGCTATTGAAAGATGTTAAATGATTTGTCCTGGGTCACACAGGTGAGTCTGAAGAATTCAAAATCAGATTTTCCTAACTTCAACCCTAGCACTTCACTTTGTCATCTAACTGCCCTAATTCTTGACTTATCCTCTAGCAGGGATGGAAACTTGAGGATGGGAACTCTTTTAATTATGTATTTGTATCCTAGCATCTAGTATAGTACCTGGCTTTAAATAAGCTTAATAAAAAAGTGCTGATTGTTTGTTATTTAGTCTGGCATGAGTTCGCCCTAACAGACTTATTTCTACAAAGTCATTGTTAAATTTTCACTGAACATTTTTAACTTAAAAATCAGCTAACATAATAAATTGGAGCTTAATTATTTGTTTTGATGATTGTCTAGATTTAAAAAGTGATGGACAAAATGTTATTAATACAGGTTAAATTTTAGAGTGTGTCATGTATATCTTTATTATTATTTTTGTTGTGCAGAATACATTTACCAACATACTCCTGGCATTGGAAATTCTCTACTAATGCCTATTTTCAAAAGGATCTTGAATAAGATGATGATCTTGAATGGCTCTATACAAATTAAGTAAGAAATCAGTCAGCCAAGTTACTGAGAAGTCATAATGGGAGGCTGGATATATGAGGATAAGAGGAATTACTATTTGTTTTCTCCTCAATTTATTCTTTTTCTCATTTTATTCTAACATCTTTCATCCCTCTCCCCCTCCATTTGCCCAAGCTGGGCTCACATTTGAGTGAAGCAGAAATTCACCTAGTTAGTTTTTGCTTCTATACAAGAGAAGGGAAAAATTAGGCTCAGTGTGCTTGTCCAATCAAGTAAGTAAAATAAAATGCTGCTGTTTAAATTCAGTGGCCCCATTTGGAGTGTTGTCTGGCTAAGGACTAGGAGTTAAAAGACATAGGCTTAAATCCTGGCTTTATTTCTCTGCCCTCAGTTTGCTTTTCTATAAAATAAATAGATTGGCACAGATTATTTCTAAAGTCTTTCCCAGTTACAACACTATGATTCTTCACCATAAGAAATCATAGAAGTTTGAAGGGGAACTTATCACACATATTGAAAGTTAAACCACATATTGAAAGCATAGATTTTCTTTTGGGGGCCTTTTCATTGGTAAAAGTGATCTAAATTCCCTTGTTTAATAGTATCAATAACCATAAAACATACACATATAAACACTTTGTGTTATGAGTTAGCAAGGGGCAATTCTATTGCATCAGAAGGAAAAGGCATTATATTCTGTTTTTTGCCAATGTGGATAAGACCATGAATTGCCCAGATCTGAAATATGTAATGCCCAGGAAAACAAAACAAAATAAAGGTAAACTCTACTTTGGTTCAGATGAGAAGGATGCTATGGACTGGGAGCCAGAAGACACATAATTTAGTCCTCGCTTTATCTCTGTGTGCCTCAGTTTGTTCCTGATAAAATAAGGATGTTGGGTCAGGTTATTTTCAAAGTCACAATCCACTTTTGTTATCACTTTTTTATAGTGCTCACAATGTCCATTGAATCTGACTATAATAAACTGGGTCACTTTTTTTTAGTGTTCACAACATGCATTGAATTTGTCTACAATAAACTCAGAGAACATTCACCCTGTTAACCACAATTTCCTTTTGGTTAAAAATGAAACAACAAAGCTACTTTTATAACTGAAGCTAATTCTCTAGAATCTTACCATAATGCCAACATTGACTAAACACTTTGGGGAATTTTTATAGAATTTAAACAAAAGAACTTTAGACAGCCAACCAATGAGATTTCAAATAGATTGTATGAGTTTACAATAGTCTTCTCTCAAATCTTATAATATTTACAGAAAATTCCTATTGACAGGATTTCCACTTATGCTGAAGAGTAAATGTTTACAAACAACAATAGGATTTTCTCTCTGCTCCTCTCCAGAAATCTCTTATCTTAAAGTTTGTTGATCAGGTACTAACATTGTGATAACCAGATACTATTGACCCAGGTGAAGTAAACATTGTAGGAGACAGGCCTTACAGACAGGCCTTAGTTAAAGATTAAGAAACTAACTTCTGGTCAGAAATATATTGTTCAAGAAATTTTAATTCCATCTTAAAGAATATCAGTTTAGACAAACCCTATAATATATTTGCCTTCTTTTCCTATTCCCAGACAACAGAAAGACTTGTCTATTTGTTTCTTTCAGTCACAACAGAAAGCAAGATGTTTCTGGAGCAGATTAACTAGCTTACAGGCTCCCAAGATGTCCTCCTTCTAAGTCATGGTCTTCATTGTTCCTCCCTCATCACCACCCTCCTCTAAAAAAAAAAATTCAAAATCAACATTTTAGGAAATTTGGGCATTGTAGTAGGTTGAAGGCATGGAAGAGGGGTTGGTCTGACTTAGGTAGACTTCAAGGATATCAAATGCACATATTTTGATCTATACTTACATGGTCTTTCATGTATTCATTATCTCATTTACACCTCTGTCTGGAATATAGTAAGTACTTAATAAGACTTGTTGACTTGACTATTATTACAAAGTTCAGAAATATAATAAATAACAGTGATGAATTGAAAGATGTTAGGATGTGGTCTAGTTTCAGGTTTGAGAATGTATGAATCAATTTACAAAAGACTAGCTATTGAACCAGAATTATTTAGGTACTAAAAGATTTATTCTGTTTATGGTAATAAAGTAAAGGTATAAACCAGTAGTAGAGATTTAGTTAAATGTAGAGAAAAGGCTAAAACAATTGATTGATGAATGTAGCCATCAGGGGATTAGGAGCATCAGCAGGAACCACCACCTCTATCATGAGCATGCGGAGCAAGCAGCATAGAGAAATTAGGGACAGTTGCAAAGTGATTGCAACCATGCTGAATCAGCAGCCAGCAGCCTTTAGTGGGTAAGGATCCTAGGGAAAAAGAAGCACAAAGAAATGAGTTGCCAGGCCATACTTGCAACTAACTGGTAGCAGAAGCCATCTAAGGTAAAGATAGTGTTTATACAAGGGAGCAACTCTTGATTTATGCATTGGGAAAGGGAGAAGGGGTTGAGGTAATTCCTATTATCTTAATATATTTATAACTCAGTATCCCTTTGCAGTGGGATAACCCTTGGGGTGAATTTGGGAAAGAAGCTGAGTTATTCATATCTCAGCACCCCTTTGGTGGCATAGATTTCAATGGATCAGTTCCAGATGGTCCATAATGGGAGCTATTTATCTAGATAACAATGGGATGTGGGAATCTGATATCCAAGGATGTTCAAGGCCAGCAAAGAAGGAAATGATATTTGGCATAACATTTTTCTCTGCCTGGTATTTCCTCTACTTCATTGGCATGTATTTGCAAATATGTTTGAATCTGTATAAATCTTTGATCTATTATTTAATATACACATTTTTTGTTATTTATTTGAGATCTGAAAAGAGGTGTTGCTCTTGAATGATATGGGTATTCAAAAGTCATTGGGGATGACTTAATGGTAATTTGTACAAGTTACAATTTCACTTCAAATTATAATCATTAGGTTGTAAACTCCTTGAGGGCAGAGAATGTTTTCTTCCTCTTCTTGTATTCCCAGCATTTAGCACAGTGACTGGCACCTGGTAGGAATTTAAAAATGTTTATTGATTGATGGATGGATAAATTTGCTTCTCCTTATCCTCTATGCACTGGAACTTTAGGGAAATAAAATAACTTTAAAAAATGAGGTTAACAAATTAACCTTTATTTCAAGGGGCTTGAAATTTATGTCACAATATAATATGAAAAGTAAATACACAAATTGCTTATGAAAAAACAAAAACATAGAAAAATATTTAGTGTATTTTCTTGAGAAATATTTTTTATCCTCAGATTTATGCAGAATAAGTGTCTCTGCATGAAGTTACCTATGTTAATGAATGAGGAAATTCAGATCAGGTGGGAAAAATCAACCTGAAATCAAAATCAGAGAATATTTAAAATGGTAAATCACCAATAAAAAGGAACCCCATGCTAAAAATAATAGTACACGATTCAAAGGAGTATAGTTCAATTAGAAAACCAATATTATCTTTATGTTGATTTTTTTATTGTTCTGGAGTAATTTTTTTCCTCTAAGGATTATTTTTAAAACATTATTGATATTTTTTCCCCAGAAAACTAGAAAGAGAAAGATATACTTCATTCCAAAATTTTATAAGAACCCATCCATGATTAATTGATTACAATTTTACTCCCTTACCACCTCCAGGCATTCATCATAAGCTACTGATGTGAAGTTCAGTACCTCTATCCATCAAGCTTTAAAACACACCTGTGTCATTAACCTTTGGGTTCATCTAAAGCTGGCATCTCCCCTTGTTACAGTAGTTGGCTGCCAGCCTGACAGCTGTGCCTTGCATGTTTGTTTTCACTTTCACTTTATGTCTTCTAAAATCATCTGAACATTCAGGGACAACTGATATGGATAATTGACTTGTGCCCTCTAAATCCTACCTGTCCTCCTGAAGGTAGGGTGATAGACAGAAAGAATAGCATGAATGGTATGAGCACAGGAGGCTATTACAGACTATGAGTTTTAGGGATAACATATTCTTGTATGTTGTGCAAAATATAACTGACATTTAAATGGATAGAGATCATAGGTCTCAAAAGAAGTACTTAATGGTTTACAAGGAATATTAAATTATTCTATTTCATTAAGTATGGGTTATTTGAAATTTTCTGAAGTCACTGATCTTAAACTCTATCTATCTTTGTCTTATTCCCTGAACATTTCTGTTTCATATAACCATAGGACCATTATGAGGTTTTCCATATTGAGAATTAACATTGCAAACCAACTGGATTTGCTTCACATAGGTTTTATAGCAGTTTGAATGAGGTCAGAGGCTTTTAACTAATTTCCCAAATTAAATCTACAGATAACAATTAAGTACCAACTAAGTTTATCACAACCTAGATTTCCTTGACAAAAGAAGAGGCCAGAGACTAGGATAAAATTCACAGATTAGATGCAGTCCAAGAGCTGAATATTGTTATGCTCAGTGGTGGTCTGGATTGCATGATAGTCATGGATGGGTGTTGAATTCTGTATGTGATTAGTTTGTGTCATGTGGCCCAGAAGAACTACACCCCTGGAAGAGTGTTAATGAGACTTTTTTAGGATCCTGGTTTCTTATAAAATGTTGGAATGTTAGCTTAGCTCTATTTCAAATACCAGGAAGGGTGAGACTCCTGGTTTAAAACACACACACACACACACACACACACACACACACACACAGACACACACTCATCAAACTGTGCTGTTTGACACAAAACTATGAGGGTGCCTGAGAAAAACATTGTTTTTTGGAGAGAAAACAACACTCTTTTGTCTTAGGTCAATATGGAAAATTACCCTGCTATATGTTTCTGGCATATAATATATTCTGCCTCCATGCCTTGTAAAAATGGCATGCCTCACACTCTCTCTGGAAATGCCATTTTTACAAGGCATGGAGGCAGAATATATTATATACCAGAAACATATAGCAGGACAATTTTACTGGAACAGAACATATGAAAAATCATAATTTGAAATGAGACTGGAGCTAAACTCTTGATGAGTTGCTTAGGATCACAGAATTTTGAAATGGGAGACTGATCTAAGGTCACTGTATACAATCTCTTGGAGTTAACAATTTCAAACCATGAAGGAATAACCTCCATAATAGATTTGACAAATGTTATCAGAGCTCTACTTGTAAACTTCCAAAGCAGGTTAACCTCTCTCAAATCAGTACATTGCACTTTTGTAATCATCCAGTTTTTTTGCAGATTTCTTCTGACATCCAACTTCAATTTGTTTTTTTTCAAGTTTCAATTCACTGAATCTGATTTTGTCCTATGAAACCAAAGGAATTAGTCAAAATTTTCTTTCTTTTAAAATACTTGAACACAATTATCTTTCTCCTTTAAGTATTTCCTTGAAATACTTGAAATAACATGGATTCAAGGCACTTTATCACCACAGTTTACTTTCTATGGGCACTATCTACCTTATCAATGCCATTTTGAACTAACGTATATCATAACAGAACACGGTATTGCAGTTATGGTCTGCCTTCGACAGAGTACAGACAAACTGACTCCTCTTCATTCCTGATGACACCCCTTTTAAATGTAGCCCAAGTTCACAAATATTTTGCTTTTTGGATGCTGATTCATATTGAGCTTGCAATTCATTATAATCCTGAATTCATTTTTTCTGATAAATTTGAATCTAGCCAAACCTCTCTCATCTTGAACTTTAGAAGTTAATTTTTTTGAATCTAAGTGTAATATTTAACATTTTTACTATGTACATTTCATTTCAGATTTAATTCAATTTTCTTTCCTCTCAGAATATTTTTTGGAACCTGACTCTATCATTCACTATTAATTATTCCAGATTTGTGTCATTTGTAAATTTTTGATACAAGAATACATTTTTGTAGATTGATATAAGATACTGATACACATATCATAGGACCAAAGAACCAACTGGAAGTTACAATGATATTGTAATGATATTACTTTTTGAATCTGAACATTCATTCAGTTGCAAATCTAATTAAATTATCATCCAATGTATATTTTCCATATTTTATATGAAAAAAAGTATGAGGCACTTTTTAAATGTTTCATTAAAATTTAGGTGAAGCACTCCTTCTATATTTTTCAACCATTCTTTTCTCACTTTGTTAGGCCAGTTCCATGGAAGGTGACTGACTTTATCTTCTTTCAAGTTTCTAGGGTTAAACTTGAGGGTTTGGGCTTTTCCTAGCATTTTCACTTATAAATGCACATGAATATCCTTCACAATATTTAATCAGTTAACATTTCTGCATATCAATTGAGCAATTAGTATCAATTGTCTTTCCTAAAGTTATATGTACTAAAAACGTTTGATCAAAGTAAAATATCACCTTTCCAAAACAGAAACCATCTTCTAATAGATGCAAAAATTCTTTGGGGCAAAGAGGGATGTTTCTTATCCTACATTTATAGATACATGATAGACTGATGGAGAGAAAAGACAACTGACCCTTCCTCAAATCATCAAATTTATAGCAATTCTTCCTCCTTGAATGTTTCCAGGAAAGATATTAAGAGATTATTTGCTTTAATATTCACCTTAAATTCAAACTGAACAGAACATTAAATGGCTTTTTGTCATTATACAATAAGGTAATAGAAATAGGTATATATCTGAAATAGAGGTAGAAGAAAGGAGAAGAATCCCTCAGTACATACAGCCCAGAAGTAGATTTGTCAAGCTTCCATATGAATTAGAACCAGGAAAAATGAATGTGTTACAGTACAGTGGCAGAGCCTTCCTTGGCCTTTCACCTCATTATAAAGATGAACTGTATCTCTAAAATTCTCCTACTTTACTAATTTAATAATCCTGTCATAAAAATAAACACTGGTAATTTGAAGTGACATGTTAATTATGAAACCATGATGATTATTTGTATTAATCAAAACTATTATAGAAGCTTAGTTAACTATCTCTTCAATTATCCGTTCTAGAATTTTTACAAGAATCAAAGTCAGTCATTGGTTAAAAGTTTATAAATTGTGTTCTCTTCTCCTTTTTAAAAATCAGAACATTATTCCTTTACTGATCTTATAATACTTCTCTTGTGTATTATAAATGTCTTCTAAGTTTGTAAGTCTTTCATAATTTTTTTTCTTTCTTTGAAATTCCATTCAGAATTTTTATCCTTCCCTCTTCCTACTGTCATTCTGCATTTCTCTTTCACGACAAAATTCCTTGTGAAGGCTTTCTACAATTAGTACTTCCACTTCCTTTACATTCACTCTCCTTTTGCTTCTGTCATAGCTTTCAACCTCATAACATAACTGAAACTGATCTCTTCAACGGTACTGATAATTTTTTATTTGCCAAATTCAGTGACCTTTTCTCAGTTCTTATCCTTCTTGTCCTTGTCTTAGCCTCACCCTGCAGCCATTATCACTATTTTTCACCCTCTCCTCCTTGATACTCTCTTCTTTTTTTATGTTTTTGTGACACTACTTTATTCTGGTTTTTCTTCTGTATATCAGATGACTCCTTCTCTGTGTCCTTTACTGTATTTTCATCTATATTGTACCTAGTATAATTGGAGATTTTAGGCATTCTGTGCTAGGCCCTCTTCTCTTTTCCTTATACATCATTTCACTTGGTTATTTCATCACCTCTTAGACTTTAAATTATCATAAAAATGATTCCTAATCCAGCTGTTCCAGATCTAATCTTCCCCCAACTTTCAGTCTTTCATCTCTGCTTAATAGAAATTTCAAACTGAATGTTTTGAAGATGTCCAAAATGGAACTCATTATCTTTTTTTTCAAATTCTCCCTTCTTTCTAACTTCCCAATTACTATTGAGGATACCATCCTTTTTGCTATCTGCCAAGTTCATTATCTTGGTATTAGTCTTGGTTCTACACTCTTTTTTTAGGCTATCCTCCATCAGATCAATGTCAAGGTCTGTCAGGTACATGTTTAAAGCATCTCAATATATACTATCTTTTCTCCTCTGACACTATTATCACCTGTTCTATACCCTTATTACTTACTGCATGCTTAAACTCTTACATTTATCTGTTGGTTGGTTGACTTGCCACAAGTTTCTTCCCATTGAAATTTATCTTTTGCTCAATTGGCAAACTGATTTTCCCAAAAAGCAGGTCTGACTAAATAATCACTTGTTGAATACAATAAACTGTAGTGGTTTTACTATTGCCTCCAGGATAAAATAAAGCCCTGTTTGACTTTTAAAGTCTCAATAACATGACCTCTTTCTACCTTTTCAATACTATATCATACTCATCTCCATATATATTGTGATCCATTCATCTTGGTCTCCTTGAAGTTTCTCATACAGGATATCCTACCTCTCAACCCCACAAAGTTTCACTGGCATTTCTATCTGCTTGGAATTCCTTAGTTTTGCCTCCTGGCATTCCTGGCTTCTTTCAAGACTTAGCCAAAGTTCTACCTCCTTTAAGAAGTCATTCCCAATTTCTCTAAATAGCAGTGGTTTCTTATAATATTGTATTGCATTGTATCATGCCATATCATAATGTATCATATCATGCTCTCAGGAAAAATGACTGATATGAAAAAATAGTTCCAGGAGAAATTATTGATCTGCTTGAAAGCCATGATCAGAATAAAAGGGCCTGGAAAATATCTTTCAGGAAATAATCATGGAAAACTGCCTTAATATCCTAGTATGAGAAGATAAAATAGTCCTCAAAAAAAACATCGATCACTCTCCAAGATTCTAAGGAATATTGTAACCAAATTTCAGAATTCTTGACTAATGAAGAGAATAATGCAAGTAGCCAAAAAAATGAAGATTTAGATACTAGGGAAACATAGTCAGGATTATGCATTACTCATCAGCTTCAACATTAAAGGGTCAGAGTGCCTGCAATATGATTTTCTAGAGAGTAAGGGAATTTGGATTATAACCAAGAATAAACTACCCTACTTCATGAAAAGACCAGACCAGAACAGAAAATGTTATTTTCAAATAGAAGACTGAAGAAAGAGGGGAAAATGATAATATAAATTAAACTGTCTATCCCTAAATGAGAAAAACAATATGAATGATTCCTGAGATTCATATTTCTTTTAGGACAGTAAAAAGTAGCATGCTTAGATAAATGGAATGGATTTAAATTGATCATGAACTGATTATGATTTAGCTAATATTTTAGCTCATGAGAGGTGTATTTCGAATAGAGGGACGGAGTATATTTGGAAAGAGGACTTGAGTACAAATTGATTATAATTTAAATCAATCCATCGATGCTTGAGAATTCCATTTCTATCAGGACAGAGGATGTGGGTACAAGACAGGTATAAAACATACAAGAAATAAAAAAGGAAATTTATTAGGCCAAAAATATTAAGGCATTAGAGGATAAATAGCTTCATATAAAAAGGTACAGAGTACTTATTATAGTAGAAGGGGGGAAGGGAGAGTATGAGCACTGAGTAAATTTTTCAACAAATTTGGCTCAAAGAGGGAATAACATCTTTTCCTAATTGGATTTAGAGATTTACCCTACCCTTTGGAGAAGCAGATGATGGAGGGGGAAAAAGAGGAAGGAGGGGCTGATAAAAGGGAAAGGGCAAGTAAGGGTAAAAGCAAAGATAAAATAAAAGTTAAAAAAAAGTATAAAAGAGAGGATAAGGAAAGGGAAAAGGGATAACAGGAGGGAGAATTGATTGAGAGATTCAGAATTCATAAGCAAAAACTTGAGGAGGAGGAATAAGGAGAAAGGAGAGAGAAAAGTACAAAGAGGAGAAAGGTAGGATGGAGGGAAAGGCAGAGTTAGGAATCATAAAACTGAATATGAATGGGATGAACTGTCCTATAAAATTGGAAGCAGATAGAAGAGTAGATTAAAAATCAGAATCCTATAATATGTAGTTTACAAGAAACACACTTGAAGCAGAAAGAAAAGGTAAAAGGCCAGGGGAGAATGTACTATGCTTCAACTGAAGTAGTAACAAAAACAAAAACAGAAACAAACCAAGATTAGTAATCTTGATCTCAGACAATGCAAGAGCAAAAATAGATCTCATCAAAAGAGATAAGGAAGGAAACTGCATTTTCTTATAAACTACCATAGGCAATGAAACAAAATTGAAATTAAACGTATATGCATCAAGTGGTATTACATCTAGAAAATGAGAGGAGAAACTAAATGAGTTACAGAGAAAGAGAGGCAGCAAAACTATTGGAGAGTTTCAACCTTCCTGTCTCATAATTAGATAAAACTAACTGCAAAATAAAGAAGAAAGAAATTAAGAAGGTGTATACAATTTTAGAAAAATTCATTAAGTGGTCTTCTGGCGAAAATTGAATGGGAATAGAAGGGAATATACTTTCTGCTCTGTGGTACATAGCATCTGCACAAAAATGATCATGTATTAGGGTACAAAAATCTCACAATCAGATGTAAAAAAAGGCAGAAATATTAAAAGCATCCTTTTTCAGATCATGATGCAATAGAAATTACATGTAATAAAGGGCCATGAAAAGATAAACTAAAAATTAATTGGAAATTAAATAACTTATTTAAAAGGAATGAATGAGAGAAGCTAGGTGGCACAGTGGAAAGAGCACTGTCCCTGGAGTCAAGAGGACCTGAGTTCAAATCTGATCCTTCTCATTCCAAGGCCATTGCTCTATTTACTGCACCACCTAGCTGCCCCTGAAGTAATTTTTTTATACTAGATCCTCTTAAATTATGTAACCCAGTATTACCTATGAGGAAGATAGATGAAGCCTAACAGCTTAAAGGATATCATGGGGGAACTGAACTAAGTCATCAGGTCTGTCTTTCCTTGCCTTTTATGGGTTGGGTGATGCAAAATGGTTCCTCTAATCAGATGGGTAGAGCACAGCAGACTTCTATTTTTTTAAACTTATTTTTATTAAAGATATTATTTGAGTTTTACAATTCCCCCCCCCCAATCTTACTTCCCTCCCCCCTTCCCCACCCCACTGAAAGCAATCTGTCAGTCTTTACTTGGTTTCCATATTGTACATTGATCCAAATTGAGTGTGATGAGAGAGAAATCATATCCTTAAGGAAGAGACAAAAAGTCTAAGAGATAACAAGATCAGCCAATAAGATATCTGTTTTTTTTCTAAATTAAAGGGAATAGTCCTTGAACTTTGTTCAAACTCCACAACTCTATCTGGACACAGATGACACTGTCCTTTGCAGACAGCCCAAAATTGTTCCCGATTGTTGCACTGATGGAATGAGTGAGTCCTTCAAGGTTGATCATCACCCCCCATGCTGCTGTTAGGGTGTACAGTGTTTTTCTGGTTCTGCTCATCTCAATCAGCATCAGCTCATGCAAATCCCTACAGGCTTTCTTGAAATCCCATCCCTCCTGGCTTCTAATAGAACAATAGTGTTCCATGACATACATATACCGCAGTTTGCTAAGCCATTCCCCATTTGAAGGACACTTACTTGATTTCCAATTCTTTGCCACCACAAACAGGGCTGCTATAAATATTTTTATATAAGTGATGTTTTTACTCTTTTTCATCATCTCTTCAGGGTATAGACCCAGTAGTGGTATTGCTGAGTCAAAGGGTATGCTCATTTTTGTTGCCCTTTGGACATAGTTCCAAATTTCTCTCCAGAAAGGTTTGATGAGTTCAAAGTTCCACCAACAATAATAATGTACCAGATTTCCCACAACCCTTCCAACAATGATCATAATCCTTTCTGTTCATATTGGCCAGCAGATTTCTATTGTTAAATAAAGTTTCACATTATAAATTATGTTTGTCTGAATTCCTTGGTGTTGATTTTCTTCATAAATAGATGGTGATTATTTCAGAGACTGAACTCTGGTCCAGTCCTTGGAAACCTAACTTCTCAGTGTATTCCAACAGCTAAGGACCTGACTCCTGAGGGGACTTTGAGAGATGGGGTAGAAATATTCATATATACACATTTCTGGGTGATATCAATCAGTCTAGCTAAGTGGTGTCAGAACTAGGAAGCACAGGATTAGCCAACAAAGGCTCTCCCCTTTGGAGTACAGACCAATAGAAGAAATTTACTGATGCCTTACACCATATACATTTGTTTGTGGGACGTATTGGCATTCATCAGTGACATATGTTTAAAAACAAATAAAAAGTGTTTCTGATGTCAATTTGGACATTCAAATGGTGATACTATTCACAGGATCTCTTTACTAAGGTCAAGGTAACTATTCTAAAAGCCATGTGACCCTCAACCTGCCAAACCTGCCAACTGATAAAAATGGAACTCTCCTACATGAGGGTATGAGAATTATCCCTTCTGATTATGTATCTTTATGTATTTGACTGCTCATATTCCAGAAGTCATTTCCATGACAAATTGATACTGCTCTGAAAGGGACTTTGATGATGTTCCCTCCTCCCCCCCCCTCCAAAATAAACCCTGCGTAGTTGCAACTTTGCTTATGCAATTTCCTAACTTAAGCTAATAAAAAGTTAAAAACATGAGGTTTCCAAAACTCTTGTACTTGAGATCTTAGATGCCAGAAAACATGGAGTAACTATTGACTGAAAAGACATTTTTTAAGCTGAGATGAGGGGAACCATTGCTAAAGCAGCTAAGTACCATAAACTTTCTGTGTTATAGAAAAGTAGACCTCTTTCTTTGTTAAATATTCATTCTTGAACTAAGAGGACACTGACTTTAAAGTCACTTCTACAATAAAGATAGAGTTCTTTTTCCTCTTTGTGCCAATCTTTTCCCTATGTTTAATATATATATACACACACACACACACACACACACACACACACACACACACAAACCCCCATGGTTCTATGATTTATGTCTTGTTTTATTTGTTCCTACTCACTTGAAGAAAAACAAAAGTAGCTATAAACCATACTATGGAGTATTTTTCTTCATTTCAGTATTGACTGCTCACATTAAGTAGCTTACTGAACATGGGAAGAGATAATTTCTCGTATACATACTTTCGATTAGTTTGCTACACTGTTATAAACATAAATTTCATTTAATATGTTACCTTTATTGTCACTGACATTTTTATCTCCGTGGCAAGAAAGGCTTCTGTATTCTGATGAAGAATTTTCAAACATTAGCAAGGGTGTTTAAAGATATTTTGAGAGCCATAATACCCACAAGATCATGATAGATCTACTTATCAGGCAACCAATATTAAAAGAAAGATTTGCAGTCTTTCCTTCACAAGACATTACCTTGTTCTTTTGGGAATGATAAACTAAAAACTGATGCTGAAACTGATAGAGGCCTATGGTCTGAAACTAATAGAAAGAGTAACTAAAATCCTTTCATCACAAAAATTCTTTTAGCTCCTGGGACCTTCTTTGTCTTTGTGTAGTTTTTCAGCAGTCTCTTTTCAACTAAAGATTCTCCTTTGATTTTTTTTTCTCTTTCCTCTCTAAAGATCTTTTCCTTTATAGAATTGATTAGTCCCCTTCTAATTTATTTTAGCTACAAAATAACCTTTCCTTTTTCATCCTTGGCTCCTAAGACTTTTGGTTGCTCATTTTATATTTTCTTTTGAAGAATTCTATTTAGTTATATGTGAATATATATGTGTATATAAATGTATATTTTTTATAACATTGGCAATACATGCCTGTTGTATTGAATTATGCTTCCTATATACTTTATCCCCATGATAATTTTTTTTCTGAAAAAGTCACATACTGTAAAAATGCTCCATTGTCAATATATTAATTTCCAAATGAATGGCACATGTAATATATCTGTGTGAATTTAGATAACAAATTTAAATCAGTGAATTTATTTTGGTCAGATCAATTTGGTGTACTTATCCTCTTTTGGGGGAGAAAAGTTCCCTTTGATTTAGCATTGAAGGAAAAAATTATTATGTATTATAGTACCAAGGTTTCTAGATGGAAATATTCCCATTTACTTATTTAGAACTAATAGGAAATGAGACTGCTGAGTCTAATCCATAGATTTGGATTAGACATCTACTTCTAGGTTAATTGAATATTATCTTTTTAAACAAATAGGATCTTTAATAATTTCTTTGAAAACAAAATTTCTATTTGGTATTACTAAATCACACCAGCATCCTGTTTCACCTGTCTCATTTAACTTAGTAATCCATTTGCTGTACTTGTTCTTGCTTTATTAAATATCATTTTTTCATGTTGCAATTCAATGTGAATAAGAGGATCTAGCTCTAAAAATCATTATAATGTACATTTCTCCCAATATAATAATGTTGATTTTTATCTAAAATATTAAAATAAGTGATATTTAGAAAATATACTGAATACAGCACCATCCCATTTTGGAGATTTATTTAATTGAACAGTATTACCATATCCCACATCACTGATTATATTGGATGTCTCCAAGTAGATATTCTTAAGTATCTTAAAATAAAAATGCTCACCTATCTCTCCCAGTTCAAAATACTTGTTTCTTTGTTTTTATTTTGGTCAAATGACTTAGCAAGCTCTCAGAATGTTTCTCAATTTTTTTCTTTTACAATTTAGTTTCAATATACCAATCCACTATCACCACTGTCTCTTCCACCATCACTACTAACACACTACCCACAACAATCAACAAGAAAAATATATTGACCATATATTATAAGATAGGATACTAGTCAATAACATAAGTCACTTCAGGAATATCTTTTAGAGTTTGATAAGTTATGGGTTAGTTTTTATCTTCTGTTTTTTAATTCATTATAGTTATTTAGAGTATCCTATCTCCTCCTCCATACAGAGGGTCATGCATGTCATATGACAAATAGTGGTTTTTTGAGAGCAAAAAAATCCAGTACACTGATCAATACACTAAAGAGGTCAAAAATTTCTGCAATGTGTAATAATATCTGTAGACCTTCAGGTTGCTTTAGGAATCTCCTCTTTTATCTTTTCATTTGAGCTCTACTTGATCTTTTAAATTTTATTACCTACACTTAATTTTTGTTTCCTTGACTCTGTTTATTTCATTCTGCATGTAATTATTTCTATGTTTCTATGTATTTGTTAAATTCAATATTTCTCATGGTACATAATTATTTAATTACATTTATGTGCCACAATTTATTTAGCTGTTCCTTTTAGACAACCTATGAAATCTTTCAATTGACATGCCATTTTCTGTGTGCAGAAGTCCTATGCATTTCTTTCTTATTATTTCTTGGATTACGTTCTTCAGATTTTTCTTCTTGTTACATTATTAAGGATAATAATGTATTTTACTTGGATTACAAGCATACTTCCTTTTAATGTTTTTGGTTTTTCTTTTTCTAGATTGTCTTTCATACTAGTTTATTTAAATTATTCTCTGTTTTTTTTTTTTTGGTGAGATTTAGATTCTCAGATTTCAGTTTTTCTATTCTGCCCAGTATTTTTTTGCTGTGTAGGACATAAATTCTACTCTCATGATTCTCATTTCTCTTTGGAATGATTCAGGGGGAACCTGATATGGTTCTCAGATTCCACAGATGTTTGCTATTTTTTTTTTTGGTCTCATCCACTGTTGGAGCATTTACTTTTATTTTGCAGTATTTATTTGTAGATGCTAGGTGCTATATTACTAAAGTTATTTTGCCCATCTTGCCTCATCTATTTATATTCTTTCTTATATCTTTGACATTTTAATTTTTACACCCTTATTTTCTCCTGTCACTCACTTTCTGACTCTCTCCTCTCTGGTGGTTGTTTTCTTTGGGGCTGGATCATAAAGAGTCTCAAATTCTTCTCATGTTGAACAATTCCACAACTGTTTAAGTAACTAGGTCTCTGTCCCAGTGACTTTTGGGTAGGCAAACCTGGCCTGTTGACTTGATGGTGAGCTCTTTTTCTCAGACTTAGTGTTACACATACCCCCCCATCCCCCAACACACCATAGTCTATCCTGGTACTTTGTCCTTCTAATCTCTGAATTTTTTGTTCTTATCATATTCAATTCAGAGCAATACTTTTCTGCAGCTACAGGGATGGTTTCTGTTTTTTGGATCTCTTAGGCTCTGGGTATAGAGAGGAATGAAATGTGGTGTTCAATGTTATTTCAAATCCAGAAAAGGGTCTTGTCCCTTTCCCTCTCTTCTGCTCTCTCCTCCATAGATCTTTTGCAGCCATTGTGGTCTTAAAAAAGCTTCTGTTCCTGACAGGTTGGCCAAACCCAGGATTTCTATTGCATGCCAGCAAGTTCTGACTCACTCTCACAGGAGAAATGCTTTTACAACTTGGACCTGGGATTTCAATGGCACTGCAAATGAGGGTCACTTAGGTCCTATGTTTGGTTTTATTGCAAATCCATAGTTAGTTCATTGGGTTGCTTAGAGCAGTTGCACTGGTAGCATGGGAGGTAGAGAAGATGAACTGAGTGAATTCATGGTAGGCATCAATTTTTTAAAATTATTTTATTTTTGGAGACTTTCACTATGGATATAACTGAAGTTGCTTTATCTTTGGTGCATAATATCTATTTAGAGAGGTTTGAGAGTCTATGGAATTTGGAGAAAATGAAAATGTCTAATCCTCCATTTGTTGCTCACATGATTGGAATAGTTTTATTTTGGATCATTCATTGTTTACAGCTAAATGACCATTTTGCCTTTGGTAGTTACTTTAAAATATTTGTCTGGGATAATGCTTATGAAATCTTTTCCATTTTTATGTGTTACATAGAATTCCTCTTCTTCCCCCTTCCACCCTAGAAGATAAAAAGAATCTGAAAAACCAAAAATAATCACAGTGATATTTTTGTTTCCTTGAAGAAGCTAGCTTTTCTATAATGTTTTACATTTTGAAAATGGATTTTTAGAGTGCTATTTCATTTGATTCTCAATAGATAGAAGTTTTATTGGTCCCATTTCATGGATGAGAAACTTGAGTCTCACAGATGTTAAATAACTTGCCTTAACTATGATGTATGTATTAGGTTCCATACAGACAATAAGTGTCAATAGGATTAGAACTCAGATTCTGCCTTGTTTCTTTCTCTACATATCATTTGAATTGCATAAAGTAACCACACACACACACTCTCACATATATATATATATACATATAAACACACACATATATATTTATGTATATCTAATCATAGCAACTATACCATTAGAATAATCAGATATAATTTTAAAGAATGCTTAGGATGACAATTAATTGGTCAAAAGTAGACTAAGCAGCAAATGTGAATCTTCTCTGAACAGACACAAAACATTCAGCTGAACTATGTTTTTCATTGCCAAATGCAAAATAATAACAGTTATTGATTCACAGGAATCATAGTTACTAATATTGGTAGAAATTGTGGGGCTTTATTTTCCTTTTAGTAAAGACATTCTTTTTCTTGACAACATTGCATAAGGCCAAATTAAATAATTTTGTATTTTATTATAACATCTAAAGTAGTATTTCAAGGATATTATAGCATATGTTTTGTTGTTCCAGCATTATGTTTTTGGAGTATCTTAAAAAAGATTTAGAAACAGACATTCCAAAATGTTTTGACTTTTTTTCACCATGACACCTGAATGTTTTAATGTTTTAATAAACAGAATAGTGTCAATCATTTGCTTCATTATACTTTATTTATTGCATTATTTTCTTATTTATATAGATCATTGCTTCCCCCACCCAAAATGCATTAGTTAATTTACTTTCATTTAAATCTGACCAAAAAATTATAACAACATGGTAGATTTTGTCAGTTAGTGATGTTCAGAAGCTACATTCAAGCTATGTTAATTTCTTAATCTCTCATCAGTAAGTGCTGAATCAGTGAAATTTTGTTAACTGCATCATTAGAGGAGAAGAAATGACAATAAGAAGAAAATGTTGCATCTATGTGGACTATATTATAGCCACATTTCCTTTTCATTCTAATCAGATTAAAACTTTTTTTTATTCTCTCTTTTTTTTCCAGGAATTATGTTCAATCTAAACTAAGCAGCACATCCAAGGTAGTTGTCTCCAAAGTTTTTTAAATCACACTTATCTCAGCAAAAATCTCAAGTATACTCTTCCAGTTTATACATATTTATATTTATGGAAGTTATATATATATATATATATGTATGCTGTTTTATTGAAATACAAATATAATAAAATTTACTCAAAATAGAAATTTAAAAAGGGAAGAAAGATAAGTCTAGCAATATTTGTCATGAGAGTAAAAGGGAAACATTGGAGTTCATTGGGTAGACAGTGCAATGGTCACATTTAATATTTAGGTAAACCATTTTGGCAACTGTGCTAATGACAATTTGGAGAAGAAAGTGAATGAGGCAAATCGATAGATAATGTAATAATGTTGGTGAGAGGTGATGAGAACCTGGACTAACATGGTAGACTGGAAAATATAGAAATAGGACTAATGGGACCTTGGATTTCTCTCCACTCTGTCACACTAAGGCAGCTAGGTAACACAGTGGATTAGAGCACTGGTCTTGGTGTCAAGAGGATGAGAGTTTGAATCCTATCTCAGAAACTTGATTTTTATTACCTGTTTTGTGACCTAGGGAAAGTTCATATCCTGGATCATCTCTACTTGTCCTGATTCATATCTGGTCACTAGACCCAGAAGACTCTGAAGGAGAAAGTGAGACTGATGACTTAGCACAGCGCCCCTCACTCAAGTCCAATTCATGTGCTTGTCATGGTATTACCTCCCTGATGTCATGGTATTCTTTGAAAATAAAGGACAAACATTATTAGCATTCTGTCACACTGTTTATTAGAGGTGTAAAAACTATGTGATTTCTCTTCTGCACCCTTTTCTATGGCTTTGTCCTCAACAGTACAGAAGCAAAAATCTGCATCTTTGTACCGAAGGTCATTTTGTGTTTTCCTTCTTTTGCTGAGTTGTCATGCCATTCATTACTTACTGCTCAACTTACTAGTCAGAAACATCTCTACACTTAGCTAGTCTGTTCTTGAAAAACAACCACAGTTTATTGTCATGAGTAAACCTATACTCTTTCCAACATGGTAGAACCTGTCCTTTGCTTCTATAACTTTTGAATGCTAAAAGTCACATCCATAACATGATCAGTCATTCAGACTATGATTTCATTAAATAAATTTTCAGACCACTCTTTTTTTAATATTTCATATAAATTTAGATTTCATCTGAAAGACATTAAGAACTCTGTAGAGTAATGTGCTGATTAGGCTATAATCAGAATTGCTCTTAACTTGCTCAGCCAGATAGTCCCCCCAATTAGAACTGACTAAAATTCCTTAGAATTTCCAAACACAATTATGTGAATAATTTCTGCAGAAAACTTTCCTTCCTATAAATTTAACTATACATTTTTCAGATTAACTTCAACTGATATCTTCTAAAATGGACATAATAGTGACAAAATTCAGTTTCACAGAATGGCATACTAATGTAAATTTTAGATGAAAGGTTACTTTTATTATTTTGAAAATATGAAATGAAAATTCAAACTTTTTTTATAATCAGTGTCAATAAAAGACTCATTTTTAAGATACAGTAAGTACCTTTTTCAATCAGATGCATATGCTGAAGTTGTGCCTTTTTGATTTTATGTAAATATTTTATGTAGATATTTTATATTTTTTATCATCCAATAATGAAGATATTTGATGTAGATATTTTATTTTTTTATCTTCCAACAATTCAAAAGAATTCTGAGGTATTTCATTTGTATGCTTCTTTCTCCAACTTCTTGTTTACTTTCTTTTTAATCTTTTGTCTCCTTTGGAATTTCAAAATAGGAGGCCATCCATTGAATGATTCATTCAACTTTTATTAAGAATGAACTCCATGCTAAGTACTCTGAATGAAGGCAAAAAACTAAAATAATTTATGCCTCAAGAAGCTTTGATTCAAATGGTTTCACAGATTTGCAAATTAGGACACATATCAATAAAATACAAAGTGGTATCCTTGCTGGGACCTCTGATGATTAGGGGAATCAGGAAAGTATATTTTTTTAAATTAGTTTGGGAACATATTAATAAATCCTGATAAGGGCTTCACACACACACACACACACACACACACACACACACACGCACACTCATATGATTTATTTTCCCAATTACATACAATGGTAATTTTTCCAATCATTATTTTTGAAAGTTTTGAGTTTTACAATTTTTCTCCATCTCCTTTCTCTTCCCCTTCTCTCTCCCAAAAGCAATCCAATGATCAGCTCTACAATTGTAAGCATTCTAAACATAGATTGAAATTGTATGTGTTTTGACAGAAGGACCCAATCCAAAAGGAAGAAGGAAAACATTAGAGATAACAAACTTATATAAAGCATAATACAATTTTAAAAAATTGAAGATAATAAGCATTGGTCTTCATTTAAACTCCAAAGTTCCTTCTCTGGATAAGGATCAGGGAAGTATCTTGAAGTTAATTGCACTTATATTGAGTTCTAAAGGAAACTGAGAGCCTTAAAAAGTTTAAGTGAGGAAGGAAAGCATTCGGAACTCTGGTTATAAATAGTTGAAAGATATAGAGATTGGAGATGAAATACTTTGTATTAGTAAAGTATTGGAAAATTTGGAAGTGTGAAGTATGTGAGAGGGAAAATGAGGCTGAATAATAGATATTTCATGATAAGAATAGGATTGGCTGACTTGGGCACAATTGTGAATAGCTTTTAATGTCAAAAAAGAGGAATAGCTCTCAATGTAGTTAACGGGGAATACCTGGAGCTGGTCAATAGAATGAAGTACTCTAGTACTACAGAAAGATGCCAATTTTCAAATTTGCCAATTAAAAGATTGTTGTTTTGTTAGAGAACAGTTGTAGTTACGTTAGAAAGTCAGAAACTAGATTTCAAAGGAAGAAAAGTGAGGGAGGATAGAAATGGAGGTAGAGAACTTTATGAAAACATGTGCTTGAGGAGAAATTTGGAATGATCACTTGAGGAAGTTTGCAAAGTAAGGGTAAAAACTGATCTTGGTCTTCCTAAGAAACACTACATCTGAGGCAGCTAGGTGGCACAGTGGATAGAGCACCAGCCATGGAGTCACGAGTACCTGAGTTCAAATCTGGCCTCAGACAATTATTACCTAACTGTGTGGACTTGGGCAAACCACTTAACCCCATTGCCTTGCAAAAAAAAAAACCTAAAAAAAAAGAAAGAAACACTACATCCTAATCAGAGGGTTAAATTGAAAGAGAGAAAAAAACATAAGCAATTATGTAAAGATAGAAAAGAAGAAAAAAACAGTAAATCTTCAGAATCCACAAAAACAAGAGTGAAACAAATTCTCCAGTCAAGATATCATGGAGAAATTTTAGTAAAAATCTTTTTCACATAGCCTATCATAGGCAAGTAAACTAGAAAGCCAGTAGGAGTCCTTTAAACACTCTGAAGTTACAGGCTAAGCTTAGCAAGCCAGGCCCAACTTGGAAGGGAAAGTTTGAACCCAGGGAATGTTGGTACAACAGACATAACTAGGTTGGGCTACCGTAATGCAAGAAACAACCCCAGAAGCAGAACTCAGCTATCAAAATGAGCAAAATGTCAAAATAAAAAAGCATAACCATAACATACTACTGTTCTGACAGGGATGATAAAAGCACCATCTTAAAAGAGGAAAGTGGTGACAAAATGCCTACATGTGAAGCCTCAAAAGAATTTATAAATTGATCTCAAATCCAAAAAGTCCTTTAGGAAGAATTCAAAAAAGATTTTCAAAACCAAAGAAGGGAAAAAGAAGAAAAATGGAGAAAAGAAAGAGAGAGTTATGAAAAGATGACTGAAGAAAAATAATACCTTTAATAGCAAAATTGGTCACATGAAAAAGGCGTCATTGGCTTTAAAAGTAAAAAAAGATCAACTGAAAAGTATAATAACTCATCAAAAACTAAAACCGATAAACTAGAAAAGGAATATAATTCATTAAAAAAAATTAGCAACAGGAAAAGGAAGCGCAAAAGTTAACTGGAGAAAATAAAATCCCCAAAATTAGAACTGGGCAAATGGAAACTAATGATTTAATGAGACAGCAAGATTTCATCAAACAAAACCAAAAGGTTGAAAAAAATAGAAGAAAATATAAAGTACCTCTTAGGAAAAGTGACTGACTGGAAAATAGATACAAGAGAGATAATTTGCAAATTATTGATCTATCTGAAAACATTGATCAAAAAATTAGCCTGGGCAATATCTTTCAGAAAATTATCATGAAAAATGTCCTACTACCCTAGAGCAAGTAGACAAAATAGTCCTTGAAAGGATCCACCAATCTCCTACTTAAAGCGATCCCAGAATAAAATATCATAGCCAAATTTCATAATTATCCACCTGAAGGAGAAAAATACTGCAAGTAGCCAAAAAGAAGCATTTTAGTTACTAAGGAATCATAGAGAGATTACTCTGGACTTTTGAGTTTTAGCATTAAAGGACAGGAGGGTCTGAAATACAATATTATTGCAGGCCAAGAAACTTGGATTACAACCCACAATAAACTATCCTACAAAATTCGATATATATATTCCTTCAGGGGAAAGGTGGATTTTCAATGAAATAGAGGATTTTTCAAACTTATCTGATTAAAAATAAACTAACACAAAAATTTGATCTTCAAATATAAGATTCAAGAGATATGTAAAAAGGTAAATGGAAAGGGGAAAATGTTATGCAATATGACTAAATTATCTACATCCCTACATGGGAAGACAATACATGTAACTCTAAAGAATTGTATTTCTCTTAGGACAGTTGAAAGGGGCATACTTAAACAAAAGATGAGGGTAGAAATTGATTGTTATGTGATCATATTTTCCTTTCTTGAGAGTTGTATTTCTATTGTAAAAATTAAAATTAGAGTACTTGAAAAGAGGATATTAATATAAATTGTTTATAATTTGAAGATAATTATGGATCTTGAGAATTGTATTTATATTTGGATAATTGAGGGTAGTATACTTGGATGGGGTCTATTGGTATGAAGTGATTATAATATGATAAAGCTTATAAATCAATTAATTCTTGAGAATTGCACTTCTATCAGGACAGATAAAAGGAGGATACTTAGATGGTGTGACAAGACAGGTATAAAACAATTAAGACATGACAAATAATATTATGACAGAAGAAGGCATTAGAGGATACATTACACCACATGATGATTCACAAAAGGCATATTATATTATAGGGAAAGAGCAGAGGGTGTGAGGAAATCTTATACTCAACATATTTGTCTAGAGTGGTAATAACATACATTCCCATTTGGGTTTATAAATTAACCTACTCTACACAGGAAGTAAGGGGAAGAGAAGAAGGAAATGGGAATCTAAGGCTATAAAAGAAAAAGGAGAAAATAATAGTAAAGGTAAAATTAAAGTTAAAGGTAAAGAAAAAAGTAAAGTAAAAAGGGAAAGAGGGTTGATAGAAGGGAGGGCAGACTGAGAGATACTGCAGTCAGAAGCAAAAACATTGGTGAGGAGAGATAAGGAGACAGGAGAGAGAGAGAGGAAAAATACAAAGAGGACAAGATAGGATGGAGAGAAATACAGAATTAGTAATTTTAACTATGAATGTTAATGGGAAGGACTCATAAAATAGAAGAGTATATTAAAAACCAGAATCCAGCAATATTTTCCTTATAAGAAACACAGTTGAAACAGTTGAAACATACATGGACTAAAGGTAAAAGACTTGAGCAGAATATATTATGCTTCAGCTAAAGTTAAAAAAAAAGCAGGGGTAATAATCCTGATTTTAGACAAAACAAAATTCAAAATAGATCTAATTAATAGGGATAAGGAATGAAGAAGATATTGTAAGATTAAGGCTAATTAATATGTTGTATTTGTGAAATTTTGTGAAATGCTCTATATAATTCACATCAATCGGAAAATGACTGAACAAGTTATGGTAGATGAATGTTTTGGAGTACTATTCTTCTGTAAGAAACCATGTGTTGTCTGACTTCAAAAAAGCATAAAAAGGCTTTCATGAAGTCAGGCTGAGTTAAGTAAGCAGAATTAGAAGAACATTGTAGGACTTCCAGCCAAAATGGCAGAGAGAAGACAGACATAGTTCTAAAGTCTCCTGATCTTTCCTCATCTATGATATGAAACAGACCTCTTAATAGAAATCTAAACCATAAAATGCACAAAGAAAAGCCAGGAGAAAGAACATCCACCTCAGGATTTGTCTTCTGCATTTGTGGGTGAGTCTGGGAACAGAGGGAGGATCAGCCATACATCAACCTGATTAGTGGTGGGGTTGGAGCCCAGGAGTCTGAGGGATCAAGAGCTGGACCTGCTTGATGGGTAGCAAAGCTAAACCTCGGCTGTGTAGGTCAGTGAGGGAGCAGAGGCATTGGTGTTGGCGCTGACACTCTGGAGCTTGCCAACAGGGCAAGGGGGAAATGTCCAGTGCAGGAGAGTGGACACCATCCCTGGGCTTCTCTGGTCTGAGGAACTCCAAGTCCATGCCTCCATTGTGGCTGAGGCCTCTTCCCAGAACAAATGCAGTTAGAGACTACTTCTGCCCCAGGTGTGTAAGTAGAAGAACTAACTCAGCTAACAATAGGGAGAAGGATGACCTCACAACCAGGGTAAAACCCACCACTGATTGAAGACAAAAGTCTTTAACAGCTTCAATCACTCCCTCCAGGCTAAGGGAGAGGGCCTCAATCAAGGTCACAGACACTCCAGAGAATGCAACAGCACCTCCTACTGGCCAGTTGGAGAAATTGCACTCAGTGAGCAAATCCTCTAACACACCTACTATCCAGCTGGAGATATTGCACTCAGTGAGTAAAGCCTCTAGGGATCCCAACACCAAACCTCTGTGAACCAGCCCCTCCCCAACTCAAGGTCTTAGCAAAATGAAGAAAGGTCAGTGAAAAGGTGGATCCATAGAAAAATTCTTGGAAGGAAAAGACCCTAACTCAGAGAGACCTAGACCCTCTGGGGGAATATGATCTAGTCTCCAACACAGAAAGACTTCTTTGAAGAAATAAGGAAGGAGTTTAAAAATCAATTGGAAAATTTGGGAGAGAAAATTAACACCTTGCAACAAGAAAACAAATCATTGGAAAATACAATTGGTCAAATACTAAATGAGAATAATTTTCTCAGATCCTCAATTGGACAAATAGAAAATGAGAATAACTCTCTCAGATCATCAATAGGGCACATGCAAAAAGAAAATAATTCTCTTAAAACCTCAATTGATCAAATGAAAAGTTCTTTCAAAAATAGAATTGACCAATTGGAAAAAGAGTTGCAAAAGGTAAATGAAGAAAACTCCTCTCTAAAAAAAAAAAAGAATGATGTCTGTGGAAACTAATGACTTCATGAGACAGCAAGAGCCTGTTAAACAAAATAAAAAAATAGAAAAAAATAGAAGAAAATGTAAAATACCTCATCTACAAAACCACTTACCTCAAGAATAGATCAATGAGGGGGCAACCTGAGTATTATTGAACTTCCTGAAAACATTGAAGAGAAAAAAAACGCCTGTACTTAATATTAAAGGATCTGGTGATGGAAATTACCCTGATATCATAGAACCAGAGGGCAAAGTAGTTATTGAAAGAATACATTGATCTCCTCCAGAAAGAGATCCTAAAATGAAAACACCAAGGAATGTTGTGGCCAAATTCCAGAACAATCAGACAAAAGAGAAAATCCTGCAAGCAGCCAGAAAGAAACAATTTAAATATCAAGGAGTCACAGTAAGGATTATGCAGGACCTGGCTGCATCAACATTAAGGGATTGAAGGGCCTGCAGTGAGATATTCCAAAGAGCAAGGGAGCTTGGAATGCAGCCAAGAATCCACTATCCTGCAAAGCTGAGCCTTCTATTTCAGGATGGGCATTTAATGAAATGGAAGAATTAAAAAAATTCCTGATGAAAAGACCAGAGCTAAATAGAAAATTTGGACATTAAACAGGAGACACATGAAAACGTAAAAAAAAAGGGGGGGGGGAGAGAAAAAACTGCTATCCAATAAGGTGAAACAGGCTATATCCCAGCAGGGGAAAAAGATTCTCATAAATCTTGAGAATTGTTACTCTAACAGAGAGAGAATATACCTAACCATAAGCACTTGACACTCATGACTTAGCCATGAGATTGCTATCCAGTGGGATGAAACTGGCTATAACCCTACTTGGGAAAAAGAGTCTAGTAACTCTCAAGAATTGTAACTCTATTAGATAGAATGTACTTAGCTAGAAGTGATGGATACTCAGAATTTTCTATGACTCAGATAGAATGATTTAAAAACACCACCTCCTTAAAAAGAGGGACAAGAAGGAGAGGGAAGGAGGGAAGGGATTGAATGGGGTCAATCTCTTTACATTAAGAGGTACAAAAGACCTATGGTAACAGAGGGGAAGAAGGGAGGAGATGAGAAACACCTGAATCTTTTTCTCATCAGTCTTGGCTTAAAGTTAATTTAAACACATACTCAGTTAACTTAAAAAAGTCTAACCTTTCAAGTATAAAAAGGGGAAAAGGGGAGGGGGGACAGAGGAAGGGGGAGAAAAAAGGGGAACTAACAGAAGGAAGGGAAGGAAAAGAGAAAGGGGCAAGAAAGAGGAGGGGTTGGATCTAGGAGGGCAAACACACTGAAGGGGGTGGTATTCAGAAACAAAACATTGGGGAATAGAGGTAAAGGGGTTGAAAAAGGGGGAAAATACAAACAGAAGGAAGATAGCATGGAGGACCATAAAGAGTTAGCAATTATAGCTTTGAATGTGAATGGGATGAACTCTCCCTTAAAATATAAGTGAATAACAAAGTGGATTAAAAGCCAGAATCATACAATATGCTGTTTACAAGAAACTCATTTGAAGCAGAGAGATACATATAGAGTAAAAGTAAAAGGTTGTAGCACAATATATTTTGCTTCAGTTGAAGTGAAAAAAGCAGGGGTAGCAATCCTTATCTCAGACAAAGCAGCTGCAAAAATAGATAGCATTAAAAGAGCTAAGGAAGGATACTATATATCCTCCTAAAAGTTACCATAGACAATAACGTGATTTCAATACTGAATATATATGCACCTAATAGGATAGCATCCAGATTCTTAGAGGAGAAGATGAAAGAGTTACAGGAAGACATAGACAGCAAAACTCTACTAGTGGGAGACCTCAACCTCCTGTTCTCAGATCTAGTTAAATGAAATCATAAAATAAACAAGAAAGAATATAAGGAGGTAAACAGATTGTTAGAAAAACTAGATATGATAGACGCATGGAGGAAACTGAATGGGGAAAGAAAGGAATATATCTTTTTCTCTGCAGTACATGGCACTTATACAAAAATTGACCGTGTACTAGGGCATAAAAACCTAATGATCAACTGAAGCAAGGCAGAAATAGTGAATTCATCTTTCTCAGATCACAATGCAATGAAAGTCATATGCAATATTAGGCCAGGGAGATATAGACCCAGAACTAATTGGATACTAAATAACCTCATTTTAAAGAATGAGTGGATCAAACAATAAATTATAGAAATATTTTATCCTAGACAATGACAATAATAAAACAACATACCAAAACATATGGGATTCACTCAAAGCAGCTGTCAGGACATATATTATATTTTTAAATTCTTACATGAACAAATTAGAGAAAGGAAATCAATGAACTAAATATGCATCTAAAAAAAGTCAGAGAAAGAACAAATTAAAAATCCCCAATTAAATACTAAATTAGAAATTCTAAAAATTAAAAGAGGAAATTAATAAATTTGAATGCAAAAAATATTGAATTAAAAAATAAAACCAAAATTTGGTTTTATGAAAAAATCAATAAAGTTGAACTCACCACTAATGAGGAGGAAATTAAAGTAATAATTTGGAATTATTTTGTCCAACTCTATGCCAACAAATTTTACAATCTAAGTGAAATGGATGAATATTTACAAAAATATATTTTGCCCAGGTTAAATGAAGAGGAGATTAAATAGCTACACAACCTTATCTCAGAAAAAGAAATTCAACAAGCCATCATTGAACTCCCTTAAAAAAATACTCAGGGCCTGATGGATTCACAAGTGAATTCTACAAACATTTAAGGAACAATTGGTTCCAATTCTATATAAACTCTTTGGAAAAATAGGTGAAGACGGAACTCAGCCTAACTCTTTCTATGAAATCAGTATGGTGCTGATACCTAAACCCGGAGAATTAAAACAGAGAAAGATAATTATAGACCTATCACCCTGATGAATATAGATGCAACAAACTTAAACAATTCTTAGCAAAACGAATACAACAAGTTATCACTAGGATAATACATTTTGACCAAGTAGGATTCGTCCCAGGAATTCAGGGTTGTTTCAATATTAGGAAAATTGTTAATATAATCAATTATATCAACAACAAACCTATCAGAAATTATATGTTCATCTCAATAGATGCTGAAAAAGATTTGACAAAACACAGCACACATTCCTACTAGAAACATTAGAGAGTGTAGGAATAAATGGGCCGTTCCTTAGAATAATGAGCAGTATGTATGTATCTGAAACCATCAACAAGCATTATATTCAATGGGTAGAAGCTAGAGGCATTTCCAATAAGATCTATGATAAAACAAGGATGTCCATTATCACCATTACTATTCAATATCGTATTAGAAATGTTAACTTCAGTAATTGGAGAAGAAAAAGAAATCGAAGGAATTAGAATTGGGAATGTAGAAATAGAACTCTCACTGTTTGCAGATGACATGATAGTAAACCTAGAGAATCCCAAGAAAAACTATTGGAAACAATTAGCAATTTTTAACAAAGTTGCAGTATATAAATCCTCAACTTTTATATATATATGACTAGCAAGATACAGCAGGAAGAGCTAGAAAGAGAAATCCCAGTCAAAGTAACTTCAGACAATAAAAAATTCCTGGGAGACTATTTACCAAGGCAGACTCAGAAACTTTTTGAAAACAATTATAAAACAATTCTCACACAAATTAAATCAGATTTAAATAACTGTCAAATATCAACTTATGCATAGGTCAAGATAATAAAGTAAAAATGACAGTTTAGTAAAATTAAACTTCCTGTTTAGTGCCCTACCAATCAAAAATCCAAAACATTACTTTAATGAGTTAGAAAAAGTTGTAAATAAATTCATATGGAGAAATAAAAAGTCAAGAATTTCCAGGGATTTAATGAAAAAAAGTGAAAAAGAAGGTGGCTTAGCCCTACCTGATCTAAAATTATATTTTAAAACATCAGTCATCAAAACTATCTAGTATGGGCTAAGAAATAGAGTGGTATACCAGTGGAATAGACTAGGTACAATAGCAGGAAACAATTATGGTAATCTGCTGTTTGATAAACCCAAAGAGTCCAGCTATTAGGATAAAAACTCTCACTTTTATAATAACTGCTGGGAAAATTGGAAGTTTGTATGGAAGAAACTTAGATTAGACCAATACCTCACACCCTATACCAAGATAAGATCCAAATGTATACAGGATTTAGACATAAAATATCAATACTATAAGCAAATTAGAAGATCAAGGACTACTTTACTTGTCAGAGCTATGGAAAGGAAAGCAGTTTATGACTAAGGAAGAGATGGAGAACATGACTAAAAACAAACTAGATGATTTTGATTACATTAAATGAAAAAGCTTTTGCACAGACAAAACTACTTTACCCAAGATCAAAAGAAATGTAGTAAAATGGTAAACAATCTTTAAAACTAATGTTTCTGACAAAGGACTCATTTCCAATATATATATATATATATATATATATATATATATATATATATATACATATATATATGTATATATGTATATATACAGAAAACTGAGTCATATTTTAAAAAAGCCATTTTCCAATTGACAAATGGTCAAAGATATGTAAAGACCATTTACAGATAAGGAGATCAAAGCAGTTCATAGTCATATGAAAAATTGCTGTAAATCATTACTTATTAGAGAAATGCAAATTAAAGTTTCTCTGAGGTACCACATCACACCTCTCAGACTGGGCAATATGACCAGAAAGGACAATGGCCATTGTTTAAAGGGTTGTGGGAAATCTGGGACACTATTATGTTGTTGGTGGAGCTGCAAACTCATCCAACATTTCTAGTGAGAAATTTGGAACTGTGCCCAGAGGGCAACAAAAATGTGCATACCCTTTGATCCAGCAATACCACTACTGAATCTATACCCTGAAGAGATGATGAAAAAGGGAAAAACATCACTTGTACAAAAATATTCATAGCAGCCATGTTTGTGGTGGCAAAGAATTGGAAATTAAGTAAATGTCCTTCAATTGGGAAATGGCTTAGCAAACTGTGGTATATGTATGTCACGGAACAGTACTGTTCTGTTAGAAACCAGGCAGAATGGGAATTCAGGGAAGCCTGGAGGGATTTGCATGAACTAATGCTGAGTGAGATGAGCAGAACCAGAAAAACACTGTACACCCTAACAGCAACATGGGGGCATTGATCAACCTTGATGGACTCATTCATTCTATCAGAGCAACAGTCAGGGACAATTTTGGGCTGTCTGCAATGCAGAATACCATCTATATCCAGAGAAACAACTGTGGAGTTTGAACAAAGACCAAGGACCATTATCTTAAATTTAGAAAAAAAAACTGGTATCTTATTGTTTGATCTTGTTATCTCTTCTACCTTATGTTTCTTCCTTAAAGATATGATTTCTCTCTCATCACACTCTATTTGGATCAATCTATACCATGGAAACAATGTAAAGACTGAAAAATTGCCTTCTGTGGCGGGTGGGGGTAGAGAAGTAAGATTAGGGGAAAAATTGTAAAACTCAAAAAAAATCTTTAATAATTAAAAGAACATTATACACTTTAACAGCCACATTGTGAGATGGTCTATTTTGATGGAAGCAACTTCTCTAAGTAATTCAGTGATTAAATATAATCCTGGGTGACCTGTTAAGAAAAATGCTATCCATGTCCACTGAAGAAATTATTGATTCTAACTGTAGAGCAAAGGATACTATGTTCATCTTTTAAAGCTTCTTTTATGTTTTTTTTTTCTTTTGTGTTCACAGCTTTTCCCCACTTAGTTCTAATTCATCCTTTGCAACATGACTAATATGGAAATATGTTACTCATAACTGTACATGTTCAGCCTATATCAAGTGGTTTCTTGTCATGGGAAGGCAGGTGGGAAGGGAGGGTGGTGGAAAAATGTAGAATTCAAAAGCTTGAAAAAGGTTGAATGTTGAAAACTATCTTTGAATATAAGTGTAAAACAAATAAATTATAAGTATTTTCAAAACCCCACATAAATAAGCTAACTCATGACAAATGTTCTTTTTTTCCCCCTATACAACATACAATTCCTTCATGGAAAAGGAATGAAAAAGGAGTGGTGTGAATGAGTTGAGAAACTTTTCAGAGTCACTGTAGACAGGGAAGAGTAAAACAATGGTTTTGCTCTGAAGGCCTAGTTGAGATTCCCTAATTTAAGATTTTAGAGGGCCTAGTCAACAAGGTTGTATGATTTTTTTCTATCAGTCTTTAGCATAACATCCATAAGGACTGTTCAGGGTGGGTGATCCAGGGTTTAAGCTTTAAACAGAATGCCAAATAAAATATGAAAGAACACTCCAAAATTTTCAAAAAGAAACCAACTAAACCATATGTTCAAACAGAGATCAAGTTAAAAAAATTCTGTGATAATTGCAAAGAAAATTAAATGAAGCATGTACTAATGTATAAGGGAGAAAAAACATCCCTGAAGCAATGAGAAAATATTTCAAATACTAGTATAATATTTGGTATCATTGAATTTTTTGTTTCTTGAAAAAATAAAAGAATACAATGTTTTATTGCATAATCACAATGTTATGTAGGAGTCACTGTATTGACCAGTGAATCGCAGCAATTATTAAAGTCAGAAAAATGAATTTGGACTACCTTCATTTTATATCTATTAACCTCTTATTCAATAAGCTATTCCTATAGAATTCTAGCTTTTAAATGGAAGTATTTGATTTCTTAGGCCAGATTTATGGAGATAAAGGTTATTAACGTTACTATACTGGCCCAAATATTGCTTTCCCCTTTCTCCTATTTCTTATTTTTCTTCAGGGAGCTAAAACAAGACTGTAAAGATAAGGAAGAATGGAATTTCAGCAATATACAGTCCACTGACAGCCATAAAGAGAGATTCTTTCTTGAAATAAAGGCTTTCTGCCCTGTTGCAAAACATACCAGTTTAAGTCAATCTGATGGAAAGTTGTGCATGACTGGTTCCCATATTAAGAAATAAATGCACTGGCTTGTCAGAACCTAGTGCTCATCCTGCAAAATGCTGATTTTCTAATTGGGAACACCTGGATTTAAAAATGGTGCATAGGAGTTTTGTAATAAGCATCCCACTTGAGCTCAGATTGTATTTTGATTTAGTAGAAGCAAATTTAAAAAATTACATTATGGTATGAGATAAGCCATATTTGGTATATATTTGGTATATATCCTGCAAGAAGATACAAGCCCCAGAAAAGCTTCAGGTATTAAGAAATTGATCTCTAAAAAGATTCTGCCTAAACTACGTGATTAAATGCAATAATTGTCTCTTAATTGGTTTTTTTGAGGTTCATTTTAGATGTCAAATGATTGATTTTAATTTTTTGATGAACAGCTTTATTCCATGTTAAAAAGGAGTTACATTAGTTATTTTTTATATTTTTATATTTTGTATTTTATATTTTTAATAGTTATTTTTCTACCCATTTATAGGCTCCATATACAGTAAATTTTAAAGTGATGGAACTAGCAGATGAAATGGCTAAATTAGGTCCTGCCAGTCTTTAAAACAACTATTTCTATTGCAAGGAGACCAATTGTCTGATTTCTATCTATCTGTCTGTCTATCTATCTATCTATCTATCTATCTATCTATCTATCATCTATCTATCTATCCAGTTTACGTACATTTACAAAGATTGAAACTGTCATAATCACCAATTTCATTTCAAGTTCCATATAGATTTCTAGGTAGTAATATTCACTGTGTAAAATAAAAAGCTTAGGGGGCGGCTAGGTGGCATAGTGGATAATGCACCGGCCCTGGAGTCAGGAGTACCTGGGTTCAAATCCGGTCTCGGACACTTAACAATTACCTAGCTCTGTGGCCTTGGACAAGTCACTTAACCCCATTTGCCTTGCAAAAATACCCTAAAAATAAAATAAAATAACAAGCTTACCACCTTAAAAAAGAATAAGCCTTGAATGAGGAGGGATGGGGACAAAACAATTGCAAGTTTCACATCAGCTTGAAATTTAAATAAAAATGTTACAATAATTGGAAAAGTAATGTACCATGGTATAAAAAAAAATTATATAATTTGTAGGGTTTGTTGGAAGTAAGGGTAAAGGATCACTGGGAAAAGGAGCATATAAGAAAGGAGAGGGACAGCTAGATGACTCAGTAAATAGAATATTGACCTGTTGTCAGGAGCACTTGAGTTTAAATCTGGCCTCAGAAACCACATAACCCTAATCACCCCACAAAAAGGAGGATATTTTTATCCAGAATATTAGAATAATAGATCACTAAGGTCTTTCTGATTACATATAACTTTTTTCCCAATTACATGAAAACAGAAGTTTTTAACATTATTTTTAAAAAGATATTGAGCTTCATATACTTTCTGACCCTTTCTGCATTCTCCCCTTTTTGAGAAACTATAAATTTAATATAGATTATTCATGTAGAATCATGCAATACATTTTCATACTAGTTATATTTGTTTTTTATTTTATTTTATTTATTTAAATCAATGTATTTTAAGGTCACACAGCTAGGCAATTATTATCCGAGGGCAGATTTGAATTCAAGTCCTTCTGACTCCAGAGCCAGTGCTCTATTCACTGCATCTGCTAACTTCCCTTAATATTAACTGTATTTCAAAAGAAAACACAAAACAAGAAAACATAAGAATAACAAAGTTTTTGAAAAAAGTATGCTTCATTCTGCAACAAGACTCCATTAGTTCTTTCTGTTGAGATAGCCTTTTTAATAAGTATTTCAGAATTGTCTTGGATCGTACTGCTGTGAATACTCAAGTTATTCTTAGTTGATTATCATACAATATTGCTGTTTTAGTATGAAATGTTCTACTAGCTCTATTCATTTCACTTTGTTTCAATTAATGTAAGTTTTTCCACAATTTCAAGAGACTTGTGATGGAAAATGTCATCCATGTCTAGAGAAAGAACTATGGAGTTTAAATGAAGACCAAAACTTATTATCTTCAATTTTTAAAAGTTGTCTTATTATAATTCAATTTCTTTTATATGTTCTCTTTATTCCTTTTGGATTTGATTATTCTCTCAAAACATGATCAACATGGATCCATGTTTAGCATGGTTATGAATGTAGAGCCTGTATGGATTGCTTTTTGTCTGGAGGAGGGAGGAGAGAAGGGAGGGAGGGAGAAAAATGTAAAACTTAAAACTCTCAAAAAAATGTGTGTTTAAAAACTAACATTGCACATGGTTGAAAAAACAAATAAATAAAATGCTATTGAAAAATAAATATAGCTAATTTAAAAAACTATTGTCTTTCCAGGTTTTTCTGAAAACATCTTGCTCATAATTTCTTGTAGTACAATATTTCATCAAAATTTTATACCATAACTTATTCAGTCATTCCCTAATTAATGGGTCTCCTCTCAATTTCTTGATCTTTGCCTCCAAAAAAGCAGTTATAATTATTTTTGTGCATGCCCCACCCCATGTATACAGACCTAGTAATGGTATTGCTGGTTCAACTTTAATAGCCCTTTGGGAATAGTTTTAAATTGTCCCCAGAATGGTTGGATCTGTTCATAACTCCACAATGAATGCATTAATGTCTCAATTTGTTTCTATAATTGTTTCCACAATTGCAAAATTTATATTTTTTTCTTTTCTATCATATTAAACCAATTATTTGGATGTGAGTTCGTACCTCAGAATTTTTTAAATTTGCATTTCTTTAAACCAGTAGTAATTTAGGGCATTTTTCATAGACTATAAATAAACTTTGATTTCATCGTCAGAAAATTTCCTGTTCATATTCTTTGATCATTTATAAATTGTGAATGACTAAATTCTCTATCTAGTTGAGAAATAAAATTTCCATCAGAGCCACTTCCAGTAAAATATATCCTCCTAGTTTTCTACTTTCAATTTAATCTTTAATGCACAAGTTTTATTTGTACAAAATCTTTTCTTAATTTCATGTAATCAAAATTAAGCATTTTACTTCCCATAAAGCTCTCCCTCTCTTGTATAAATTTCTCCCTAATCCAGAGATCCAACAGGTTAGATATTACATGCTCCTCTCATTTCCTATGGTATCACCCTTTTTTGTATAAATCACATACCCATTTTGATCTTAATTTATTATATAATATGAGATGTTGATCTCTATATAGTTTCTACCAAATAGTTTTCTACTTTTCCCAGAAGTTTTGTCAAATTGTGATTTCTTGTCCTAAGATCTTGGATCTTTGTGTTTTCCAAATACTAGAACTCTAAATCATTTATAACTGTGTATTGTGTTCTTAATCTGTTTCACTGACCTATCACTCTATTTCTTGGTCAGTACCAGATTGTTTGTTTGACACATTTTTGTAAGATAGCTTAAGTTAACTAGGTGGTAGAGTAGATAGAATACCAGGTCAGAGATCAGGAAATCTATCTTATTGCATTCAAAACTGAACTTGAATAAGTTACTTTATCTTGTTTCCCCAGTTTCTTTGTCTGTAAAATGAACTGGAGAAAGAAATCGCAAACCGTTTCAGTATCTTTGCCAAGAAAACCCCAAATGGAGTCATGAAGAATTGGACACAAAGGAAAAGAGGGAACAACAATATACTTTGAGATTGAATATTGCTAAGCAACTTAACTTTAAAGATTCCTTGAACTTTTTCATCCAGATGGACTTTCTTATACATTTTTTTATCCTTATAAATTTTATTTTTTGTCCTTTGGTATGGCACTATATAAATAAATTTAGGTAAGAAATATCATTTTTATTATATTATCTTGCTCTATAGGTATATAGGTTAATTAACAGGTTTTTTTTCCAATTGCTTAGATTTGACTTTATTTGTCCAAAAGGTGCTTGATATTCAAATATACTTCTTAAGCAGGTACATTCCCCAATATTTCATGTTATTTGAAGTGATTATTTGTCATCTCCTATTGGACCTTCTTGGTTATATACATAAATATTAATGATTTATGTAATTTCATTTTTTTCTTGTGATTTTTTTAGGAACTGAGGTTGAAATTTTCTGAATACAAAGCATCATTAACTGCTATTAGTGACTCTTCCTATATTATATTTCAACTAAAGTTTTAGCTGATTCACTTGGATTCTCTTAACATACCATGATATCATCTGTAAAGAGTTTTAGTTTTATTTCTCTTTGCCTTTTCTAATTCTTTTTATTTATTTTTCTTATCTTATTTCCTTAGCTAGCATTTATATTGAATATAGTAGTGATAATAGACCTTCTTGCTTGCACCATGATCTTATTGAGACAGCTTTTTAACTTATACCCATTACACATAATCCTTACTGATTTTTTGTCCTCTGCTTTGTATATTCTTTAAGCTTGTATCATCAGTGATGCAATTTTTAAGAATTACAAGTATCATCTTCCCATGAAGGGATGTAAATGGTTTAGCTCCATAGAATTCTTTCTTTTCTTTTCTATTTTCTTTTTTTTTATTCTTCTCTGAAGTCTTGATATTGGAGGTCAAATTTTTGGTTAAGATCTAGTCTTCTGTTAAATCCTTCTATTTCATTAAATGACCATTCCCCCCAGCCCTTTGATGTATTATGTTCAATTTTTCCAGGTAAATGATTCTTGGTTATAGTCCTAGATCCTTTGCCTTTCATAATGTCAAGTTCTAAACCCCGCCAATCCTTTAATATTGAAACTTCTAGGTCTTATTTTATTATGATTGTGACTCCCCCAAATCTGTACTTTTTATTTTGACTTCATTGTGTATATCTGAGTTTGTGTCTTGATATTCTTTGTCACCAAAGTAACTTTCAATGGTCAGGTTCTTTTTGTCACTGTTTGCCCATTTTTCCAAACTATTTTTTTGCTCTTTAATTTTATATTTACATTGTTTGCTCTCAGGAGCAAAGGGAGAGGGGGCACTATTCCAAGTTTCTGCCCTTGCTTTCTGTTGTTTTCAAAGCTACCTTTGGGTATCTGAAAGTTTTCAGTGCTTTCAAATTGATATGTTTAAGATCTAAGGAGAAGTATGGTCACTGTTTTCCTGGTAGGTACTGAGCGGAATATTCCCTTTTAAGAGTTAACATTCCTAGTGAAATCCTCTTAGGTTTAAAAATCATTAAAACAAAGACAGACTATTACTCTTAGACTATTCTTAGAATAGGGAGAGAAGCCTTGCATTCTCAGTCAGACACCCTCCCAATTCTGCTAGGGAGTGAAACAGTGGACTATTTCCAGAAAGACCTTGCATTGATTCTATTAAGGGGGGAAATAGTGGAATACATTCAGAGAGAAGAGACCTTAGTTAGCCACCTATTTGATAATAGACTGTGAGAAAAGTAGCCTGGCTTCTAAACTAAGAAGACAGTAGAGTTCCTTAGAAGACCTTGCATATACTCAGACATTAATTCATTTAACAGAAGATCATTAGAAATCTTCTGATACCCTCACCATCTGGATGGTGAGGTAATATTTCATGAAAACCTTTTATTTTTCTCTTTGTTGCTGGTTAGATTTTTTTCAAGTAAAGATTGTAGGGAGGAGGGGAACATGCTAGGCCATATAATTTTGCTTGACTGTCACCTCGGGGCAACTCCTTGATCTTCACTACCTTTATGAGACTTGGAGTGTGCCATTTTCTCGAGAAAAGTCAAAATAAACTTTCCTTTTTTGCTCAGAGTGTCTCTATATTTTTTAAGTGGATTCTTATCCCACACAGTACTCTGGTATTTACACAGTAAGAAAACTTGTTCCCCTATAACCACTAGCACTAGCACTCTTTCTAGACTTAGCCTGTTACTAGATCTTCTGATCTTTGATAGCCACTATTACTAGTACTTTTTTCTATCTCGAAATTGAACCAGGGTTTCTACTCCCCAGTGATTATTCCAGTTTAGTATTCCCTGTCACCAAACCAGTTGAAAATGTTTATTTGTTAATGTTGATCAGTTATGAAACATTGTATATTCCAAATTTTAATGTCCTTGCATATATATGTGTATATTGTATCTAAATAAATATCAAATTATAGATATTATCCCCTAAGTGTATGATTTTAATTGAGCATATTCATTATCTGTAGGATATTTCACCTATCATTACATTATTGATATACTATTTATAAACGAATGTTAGTTGAAAGCTCTTCAATTGCGATATAAAATGGAATTTGAAATCTAGAAATTTCTTTTGCATTTAAATCAAAACAAGCAAAATGTTCTGGTGCTGTATTTTGAGTTCAGGAAATAGAGATCTACAAATTTGTGTAGGAATATAGATTTTTTTAAAATTTAACTTTTAAAAGCATGGGCAGTATATAATGCAACTTGATATAAATTGAATTTCAAACATGAGTTATAGATTTAGGTTTAATATATACTGTTTTATCTTGTAATTTTAAGTTAAATTCATTAAAAGATATCAAGTCTTCAGTAAAAGCTAATTTCTCAAGTCTGTCAGTGGTCACTAATAGCAGTTAATGATGCTTCTTATTCAGAAAATTTCAACCTCAGTTCCTAAAAATTATATTTTTCCCTTTTTTGACATGATGAGTATGTACTGATAAAAAATTTAAATGTCATGATGCAGTGATTTACATGACAATTTTAAAGTTTTTGAATTATAAATATAATGCTGAAATTTTTATTATGCTGAGCAACAGCTTGAAATGATGAGAACACCATATATAACTCTACTATTGTAGTATAAATCATCCATAGACAATAGATACAAGAATTACCAAGAATACATTTCATTAAATATTTATTTATTTGATTTATTTAATTATTTAATTAATTCATTAAATATTTATTTAATGATATAAAAGTCATTCTTGTATCATATACAAAAATAAATAGTGGACTAGAATATGACCTGTAGACTATAGTTTACCAGCCACTTGTAGCAGTCATATGCATACTTGAGAGATAGAGAATGTGAGAGAGATGTGAATATAAATCTTTTTTCTTTTAAAAAGTCTTTTTATTAATATTTTATTTTATTTTTCAAATTATATGTTATGAAAGTTATTCAACATTCATCAACATTCATATTTTTGTTACAAAATTTCCTTCCACCCTCACTCCCCAAACCCTCCCCTCTGCAGCAAACAAACATTGTATATGTATATTTGAATTTAATAAGTTTACATATTAATTTTCTGTATGAGTAATAAGCCTAAATGAAAAGAAAGAAAAATCATGGCCTAGGAAGAAAAAACAGAAGACAAAGTCTTTAAAGTAGCCATAGTGTTCATTCAGATTCTGTTCTTTGTTTTTTTGTTTTGTTTTGTTTTGTAATCTTCCTCTGGATGTGGATAGCATTATTCATAACAGGTTTCCCTGGGCTGTCCTAACTCTCTGAACTGTTGAGAGGAGGTGCATTCATTAAAATTGATCAACTCACAGTATTTCTGTTAATGTGTACAATGTTCTCTTGGTTCTGGTCCCTTCTGTCAGCATAAGTTTGTAATTCTTTCCATGCTTCTTTAGAATCCAACTGTTTATTGCTTTCATATAAAAATATAAGACTCCCTAACATTCAAATATCATCACTTGTTCAGCCATTCCTTAATTGATGGACATCCCTTCAATTTCCAATTCTTTACCACTACAAAAAGAGCTGAGCTGCTATCAATATTTTTTGAAACATGTGGGACTTTTCACATTTTTATGATTTCTTCAGGATATAGGCCTAGTACTGCTGGGTCAAATTGGTATGATCAGTTTTATTACCCTTTGGGCATAGTTCCATGTGGTTGGATCAGTTCACAATTCCATAAATAGTGCATTAATTTATCAATCCTCCCACAACCACTCCAACATTGATTGTTTTCCCTTATTTGTCATCTTAATCAATCTGATAAATATGAAGTGGTAACTCATGGTTGTTTTAATCTGTATTTCTCTAATCAGTAGTGATTTGGGGCATTTTTCTCATCTGATAGAGCCTTAATTTCTTCATTTGAAAACTTCCTGTTCATATTCTTTGACCATTTATCAATTGGGGAATGACCTTATAAATTTGATTCAGTTCCCCATATATTTTAGAAATAAGATCTTTATCAAAACTCTTAGCAGTGAAAATTGTTTCCCAGATTTCCTTCTGGGAAAGATTTCAGTATTCCTTCTAATCTTAACTGCATTAGTTTTATTAGTACAAAAACCTTTAAATTTAATATAATTAAAATCATTTATTTTATAAAGCTCTCTATTTCTTGTTTGATCATAATTTTCACCATTTTCACAGATCTTATAGATAAGAGCATTTCTTGATCTGCTAATTGGTCCATAGTATTACCCTTTATGTCTAAATCCTGTACTCATTATGACCTTATTTTCATATAGGATATGAGACACGGGTCTATGTCTAGTTTTTGCCACACTATTGTAGAGTTTTCCCAGCCAAGACAGTGAGTTGAACAGTGAGTTCTTATCCCAGAAGCTAAGTCTTTGAATTTGTCAAACAATAGGTTGTGATAGTCATTTTCTATTATTTATTTTGTGTCTATCATAATCCACTAGACCGTTACTCAGTTACTTAACCAATACCAGGCAGTTTTGATGACTTCTACATTATAATACAGTTTTAGATCTGGTAGAGCAAGACTACCTTCTTTTACCTATTTTTTTCATCAGTTCTCTATTGCTCCAGATGAATTTTGTTATTATTTTTCTAGCTCAGTAAAACAGGTATTTGATGGTTTGATTGGTATGGCACTGAATAAGTAAATTAATTTTGATATAATTGTTATTTTTATTATATTAGCTCAACCATGAGCAATTGACATTTTTCCATTTCTTTAAATCTGACTGTATTTATGTGAAAAGTGTTTTGCAATTGTATTCATATAGTTTCTGAGGTTGTCTTGAAAGGTGGATTACTAAGTACTTTATGATATCTGCAGTTACTTACAATGGAATTTCTTTCTATCTCTTGCCCTTGGACTTTGATGTTCATCCATATAGAAATGCTGATGAAGTGTGTGGGTTTCTTTTATATTCTGCTATTTGGCTGAATTTGTTAATTGTTTCCAATAGTTTTAAGATGATTTTCTCAGGTTCTCTAAGTTTACTATCATATCATGTTCAGAGTGAAATTTTGCTTCTTCGTTGCATATTCTAATCTTTCAATTTTTTTCTTCTCTTATTGCTAAAGATAACATTTTTAATACCATATTGAATAGTAATGGTAATAATGGGCAATAATTACTTGTTTCACTCCTGATCTTATAGGAAATGCTCCTTGTTTATCCCCATTACATATAATTTTTGTTGATTTTTAGATAGTTGCTGCCTATTATTTAAAGAAAAACTCCATTTATTCATATATTATTTAGTGTTTTCAGTAGGAATGAATGTTGCATAATTCAAAGAATTTTTTGTCATTTATTGAGATAATCATATGATTTCTTTTGATTTTGTTATTGATATGTTCAATTATATTGAGTGTTTTCCTAATGTTGAACCATCCCTGCCTACCTGGTATAAATACACTCTGATCATGGTTTATTATCCTATTAATTACTTGCTGTAATCCCTGTGCTAAAATTTTTTTTAACATTTTTGCATCAATGTTCAGTAGGGAGATTGGTCTATAATTTTGTCTGTCTGTTTTGACTCTTCCTGGTTTTGGTATCAATAACATTGGTGCCATAAAAAAGAATTCTCCTATTTTTTAAATAGTTGGTGTAGATTTGGAATTAATTGTTCCTTAAGTGATTGGGAGAATTCACTTATAAAACCATATAGACTGGAGAATTTTTCTTAGGGAGTTTATTGATGGTTTCTCCAAATTCTTTTTCTGAAATGTGATTATGTAAGTATTTTATTTCCACTTATCTTAAATTGGGTAGCTTTTATTTTTATAAATACTTAACCATTTTGCTCATATTTTCAAATTTATTGGCATACAGTTGGGAAAAATATCTATGAATTATCTCTTTAATTTCCTCATTGATACTGAATTCATCATTTTCAATTTTGATATTAGCAATTTGTTATTCCTTTTTTAAAAATCAGATTAAACAAAGGTTTTTCTATTTTATTGGTTTTTCATAAAACCAAATCTTAGTTTTATTTGAAAAATAGTTTTCTTGTTTCAATTTTATAAATCTCTTCTTTGATTTTCAGAATTACTGATTTAGTATTTAATTGGGATCTTTAATTTGCTCTTTTTTGAGATTTAGTTGCATACTCAATACATTGATCTCCTCTTTCTCTGTTTTATTCATACCACTTCCCTTTAGGGTAGAATAGATTTTTAAACCCAATTGGGAATATATGCTCTCTCTCTCTCTCTCAGTCAAATCTATTGAGTAGGATTTACTTCAGTGTTCACAACCTCCCTCCTCCTCCTCCTCCTTCTTTTTCTTCTTCTTCTCCTTCTTCTTCTTCTTCTTTTTCTTCTTCTTTTTTGGATTACTCTGTGATAATATTTTCAATTTTATTTGGTTTATTTATTTTATATTTTTACAATAATCTTGTAATGAGAGTAAACATAACTCACCTACCCCCCAAAAGATAAGAAACCTCAAGAATAGTGAGAGAGAAAAAATGTACTTCAGTCTGTGTTCAGATTCCAATCACTCTGTATCTAGGATGAGTTGCCTTCTTTATCATAAGTCCACCAGAGGAGTTGCTTAAATATTTTCCCACAGTAGCTATCACTAGCTGTATTTCCCTCCACCCTATTCCTTCCCACTCTCATCTATTCCATTCTTTCTCTCCTTTCATCCTGTCCCTGTTCAGATGTGTGTTGTATCTAAGTACCCTCTCCTACATCTTCCCTCTCTTTTATCACCACCTTCCCCCCTTTCCTTCCCCCTTTCCCCCTCATCCTATCCTTTTCATCTCACTTTTCTCTAGGGTAAGATAGATTTCTATATCCTATTAAGTGTACATGTTATTTCCTCTTTGAGCCATTTATGATGAGAATGAAGGCTCCCTCATTCCCCCCATTGCCTTTCCCTGCTCTATTCCATTACAAAAACTTTTCTTGACTCTTATGTGAAATATTTTAGCCCCTTCTTCCTCTTCTTTCTCCTCCAAGTACTTTCCTTTATCACCCATTGACTCCATCTTTTTACTATATTATACCATTATATTCAACTCCTTCCTGTGCCTTATGTATTTATGTTTCTTCTAACTGCTCTTATAAATGAGAAAGTTCATATAGGTTAGTAGTATCTTCTTCCCATGCAGGAAATCAAATAGTTTAACATCATCAAGTTCCTCATAATTAGTCCTTCTTATCCACCCCCCCATGGTTCACCTGAGTCCTTTACTTGGAGATCACACTTTCCGTTTAGCTCTGGTCATTTCAATATGAAAGTTTGAAAGTCCCCTATTTCATAGAAAATCCATCTTTTCCCCTGAAAGAAGATGTTCAGTTTTGCTGGGTAGTCGATTCTTGGTAGCAAATTAAGATCTTTTGCCTTCTGGAACATCATTGCAAGCCTGATGAATTTTTAATATAGATGCTGCCAGAGTCTGTGTAATCCTGACAATAGAGCCACGATAGTTGAATTGCTTGTTTCTGGCAGCTTTTAGTATTTTTCTCTTTGACTGAGGTGGTTTGGGATTTAGCTATAATATTACTGGAAGTTTTTCTTTTGGGATCTCTTTCAGGAGGTGATCAGTGAGTTCCCACAATTTCTATTTTATCCTCTGTTTCTAGGATCTCAGGGCAATTTTTGAGTATTATTTTTTTTTTTTGCAAGGAAAACAGGGTTAAGTGGCTTACCCAAGGCCACACAGATAGGCAATTATTAAGTGTCTGAGACCAGATTTGAACCCAGGTACTCCTGACTCCAGGGCCGGTGCTTTAACCACTACGTCACCTAGCTGCCCCGAGTATTATTTCTTGAAAAATGAAGTCTAGGCTCTTTTTTCTGGTCATGACTTTCAGGTATCCCAATAATTTTTAAATTATCTCTCCTGGATCTGTTTTGAGGTCAGTTGTTTTTTTCCAATGAGATAGTTTACATTTTCTTCAATTTTTTTGTACAGTTTTATTTTTTCCTCATTTCTCACAATCATCAGCTTTCTTTAGTTCCATTCTGCATTTGAAGGAGTTATTTTCTTCAGAGAACTTTTTTTATCTCCTTTTCCAGCTGGCCAATTCTGCTTTTTAAAGGCATTCTTCTTCTCATTTGCCTTTTGTCTTGCTTTTTCTGTTTGACCTAAACTGGTTTTTAACATATCCTTCATCATTTTTTTTATTTCTTTCACCAAGCTGTTGACTAGATTTTCATGATTTATCCGCATCACTCTCATTTGACCTCCTATTTTTCCTCTATTTCCTTTAATTGCTTTTCAAATTCAAATTCAAATTCAAATGAGCTCATTTTCTATTTCTCTTGTAAGTTCTGTTTACAGAAGCTTCAGCTTTAATGTTATCTAAGTATGTATTTTGGTCCTTCATGGGACCAATAATTTTCTATGGTCAAATTCTTCTTTTTCTGTTATTTGCTCATTTCCTCAGTCTATGACTGATTTACTTCACTTTCAAGGCTTTGGAGGGTTTTGGGGACAATCTACAGGGACCTTAATTCCTCCAAGGTCTTATTAGAGGAGGCTCTGACTGCTCTGTTGCCTGTGCTCTGGGGTGTGAATAACTGACCATAGGCCCTCCCATCTTCTCTGGAACTGTGAGGAGAGTCCCTGTTTGGCCATGGTGGTATGGGAGTCCAAACTGCAAGCTGTATCTAAAACAATCCTTCCCCAAGGAAAGTAGAGAGACCTCTGCAGTCTCCCCTGACCCCTTTACAGTCTGTGTACTGAGACCTCTGGAAGTGCGAAGTGGCTCCACTGATTCCCACTGCATATTCTCACCACAGGACTGCTCTGAGGCTGGTGCTCCACTCTTGATGTGTCAGAGTTCTCTCACCACCCCTTCCAGCTGTCCCAGATGATCCCTGCACCAAGAGGTCTGGGAACTGCCCCCTCTTCCACGGACCCAGGTGGCTTGCCCAGCTGCACTGTGGATGGAGGGATGGAGCTCTTTCCAACCCCGTCCCAGTGAAACAGACCTTTACTGTGGAACTTCTAAGTTGTCTTGGACTGGGAAATTATATCACTCAGCCTTTCTGTGGGTTCTGCCCTTTTGGAGTTTTTTGGGAACAACTTTGTGGGAATTACTGTCTTCAAGCTGCCTTCTTGGCTCCCTCCCTTCTTTCCTTCCACTATATTAGGTCTTTGTGTCTTTATATCTGCTGATATTCATCCACTAATGCCTATTCTTTTCCTACTATAGTACTTATGTTTTTATTGCTTTGACTCTGTCTTATATTTACATCCCCTTTGTCAAATGTGCTCTTTTTATCTGACCTGATAGAAGTATTATTATGAAAAGTTGTTTGGTTGAAAAAGCAGTATTGCCTCATGGTCACTAAATACTCTCCCCTCTTCTGTCTCATTAGAAATGCACTTCTCAAGAGTCATGAATCACATCAAATTATAATCATTTTATACCTTACCTCCTTTCCATCTTGATCGAGGTATGTTCCCACCCTCTGCCCATATGGTACTACAAAATTCTATCTTTTACTGTAAAGTCACTTCTGATTTAATTATGTATAGAGCCTCTAAGTATTCTAAATACTAGGATATTGTGAAGGTCTCTCTCTTAGGATCTTTAGTGTTTGCAAACCACTGGCAAAGGACCGCCTAGCATAGTTTCCCCCCAAAAAATGCTGGGCTCTATGGGTAATTCAGAACCAAAGTAGCTCAAAGGAAACATGAGAGACATAAGGTTAAAGTGAACAGAAGGACTTTTTATGCATGACTATTTGGGAGTCCATTCTGAACTCCTATTGGTTTGATCAGCTATAGTTGAATGTGCTGTAATTTGTCTCAAACATAAGTGATGTTATTTTGATCTTTTTTGTAAGTGAAAGACAAGAGCCAACCATAGCCATATTCTCTGAATATCTCTTCAAGTATGTTCAACCTTTTAACTATGCTAAGAGAAAACCAGTTCTCAAGAGTTACAAATATTATCTTCCTTTGTAGAGTTTTATAAAATTAATGTTCATGACTAACATCTTTTTCCCATTTATGTTTACCTTAGTGCATCTCTTGAGTCTTGTACTCAGAGATAGAATTTTCTTTCTGGTTTTTTTATCAGGAAATTTTGGAAATTCTCTGTTTATTGAATATCCATCTTTACCCCTGACAGGATATGCTGAATTTTGCTGGGTAGAAAATTCTTGTTTGTAATTCAAAATCCTTTGCCCTCTGAAATATCATATTCTGGGTCTTCTGATCCTTTAATGTATAATTTTGACTGTGCTTCCTTTGTATTTAAATTGTGTCTTTTTGACTGCTTGCAGTATTTTCTTCTTTTTTTTAATTTTTTATTTTTATTAAAGATATTATTTGAGTTTTACAGTTTTCCCCCAATCTTGCTTCCCTCCCCCCACCCCCACCCCACAGATAGCACTTTGTTTCCATGTTGTACCTCGATCCAAATTGGGTGTGATGAGAGAGAAATCATATTCTTAAAGAGAACAGAATTCTCAGAGGTAACCAGATCAAACCATAAGACATCTGGGGTTTTTTTTCCGAATTAAAGGGAATAGTCCTGTGCTTTGTTCAAACTCCACAGCTCCTTATCTGGATACAGATGGCATTCTCCTTTGCAGACAGCCAAAAATTGTTCCCAATTGTTGCACTGATGGAATGAGCAAGTCCTTCAAGGTTAAACATCGCTCCCATGTTGCTGTTAGGGTGTACAGTGTTTTTCTGGTTCTGCTCATCTCACTCAGCATCAGTTCATGCAAATCCCTCCAGGTTTCCCTGAAATCCCGTCCCTCCTGGTTTCTAATAGAACAATAGTGTTCCATGACATACATATACCAGTTTGCTAAACCATTCCCCAATTGAAGGACATTTACTGGATTTCCAATTCTTTGCCACCACAAACAGGGCTGCTATAAATATTTTTGTACAAGTAATGTTTTTACCCTTTTTCCTCATCTCTTCAGGGTATAGACCCAGTAGTGGTATTGCTGGGTCAAAGGGTATGCACATTTTTGTTGCCCTTTGGGCATAGTTCCAAATAGCTCTCCAGAAGGGTTGGATGAGTTCACAGCTCCACCAACAGTGTAGTAGTGTCCCAGATTTCCCACATCCCTTCCAACAATGATCATTATCCTTCCTGGTCATACTGTCCAATCTGAGAGGTGTGAGGTGGTACCTCAGAGAAGCTTTAATTTGCATTTCTCTAATAATTAATGATTTAGAGCATTTTTTCATATGGCTATGGATTGCTTTGATCTCCTCATCTGTAAATTGCCTTTGCATATCCTTTGACCATTTGTCAATTGGGGAATGGCTTTTTGTTTTAAAAATATGACTCAGTTCTCTGTATATTTTAGAAATGAGTCCTTTGTCAGAATAACTAGTTGTAAAGATTGTTTCCCAATTCACCACCTTTCTTTTGATCTTGATTACATTGGTTTTATCTGTACAAAAGCTTTTTAATTTAATGTAATCGAAATCATCTAATTGGTTTTTAGTGATGTTCTCCAACTCTTCCTTAGTCATAAACTGTTCCCCTTTCCATAGATCTGACAGGTAGACTAGTCCTTGATCTTCTAATTTGCTTATAGTATTGTTTTTTATGTCTATGTCCTGTAACCATTTGGATCTTATCTTGGTAAAGGGTGTGAGGTGTTGGTCTAATCTAAGTTTCTTCCATACTAACTTCCAATTATCCCAGCAGTTTTTATCAAAGAGGGAGTTTTTATCCCAGTGGCCGGACTCTTTGGGTTTATCAAACAGCAGATTAATATAATCCTCTCCTGCTTTTAGACTTAGTCTATTCCACTGGTCCACCACTCTATTTCTTAGCCAATACCAAACGGTTTTGATGACTGATGCTTTATAATACAATTTTAGATCAGGTAGTACTAAGCCACCTTCGTTTGCATTTTTTTTTTCATTAAGATCCTGGCAATTCTTGACTTTTTATTTTTCCATATGAATTTACTTACAATTTTTTCTGGCTCATTAAAGTAATTTTTTGGAATTTTGATTGGTAGGGCACTAAACAGATAGTTTAGTTCTGGTAGAATTGTCATTTTTATTATAGTAGCTCTACTTATCCATGAGCAGTTGATATTTGCCCAGTTATTTAAATCTGATTTAATTTGTGTGAGACGTGTTTTATAATTGTTTTCAAAAAGATTCTGAGTCTGTCTTGGCAAATAGACTCCCAAGTATTTTACACTGTCTGAGGTTACTTTGAATGGAATTTCTCTTTCTAGCTCTTCCTGCTGTTTCTTGCTAGACATATATAGGAAAGTTGAGGATTTATGGGGGTTTATTTTATAACCTGCAACTTTGCTAAAATTGCTAATTGTTTCCAGTACTGTTTTAGATGATTTCCTTGGGATTCTCTTCCTTCCCAATTCTAATTCCTTTAATTTCTTTTTCTTCTCTAATTGCTGATGCTAACATTTCTAATACAATATTGAATAGTAGTGGTGATAATGGGCACCCTTGTTTAACCCTTGATCTTACTGGGAATGCCTCTAGCCTCTCCCCATTGAGTATAATGCTTGTTGATGGTTTCAGATAGATACTGCTAATTATTTTAAGGATTAGTCCATTTATTCCTACATTCTCTAGTGTTTTTAGTAGGAATGGATGCTGTATTTTGTCAAAAGCTTTTTCAGCATCTGTTGATATGATCATATGGTTTCTGATAGGTTTGTTATTGATATAATTGAGTATACTAACAGTTTTCCTAATATTGAAACAACCCTGCATTCCTGGAATAAATCCTACTTGATCATAATGTATTATCCTAGTGATGACTTGTTGTAGTCATTTTGCTAAGATTTTATTTAGGATTTTTGTATCTATATTCATCAGGGAAATAGGTCTATAATTTTCCTTCTCTGTTTTAACTCTTTCTGGTTTAGGTAACAGTACCATATTGGTTTCATAGAAAGAGTTAAGCAGAGTTCCATCTTTCCCTATTTTTCCAAAGAGTTTATATAGGATTGAAACCAATTGCTCCTTAAATGTTTGGTAGAATTCACTTGTGAATCCATCAGGCCCTGGAGATTTTTTTTAGGGAGTTCAATAATGGCTTGTTGAATTTCTTTTTCTGATATAGGGTTGCTCAGGTATTTAATCTCTTCTTCACTTAACCTGGGCAACTTATATGTTTGTAAATATTCATCCATTTCACTTAGATTATCAAATTTATTGGCATAAAGTTGGGCAAAATGATTTCAAATTATTACTTTAATTTCCTCCTCATTGGTGGTGAGTTCACCTTTTTCATTTATAATACTAGCAATTTGGTTTTCTTCTTTCTTTTTTTTTAATCAAATTGACAAGAGGTTTATCAAATTTATTGGTTTTTTCATAATACCAACTTTTGGTTTTATTCATTAATTCAATAGTTTTTTTTGCTTTCAATTTTATTAATTTCTCCTTTAATTTTTAAAATTTCTAATTTGGTATTTGATTGGGGATTTTTGATTTGTTCTTTCTCTAATTTTATTAGTTGCATGTTTAATTCATTGATTTCTTCTTTCTCCAATTTATTCATATAAGCATTTAGAGTTATAATATATCCCCTGAGAGTCGCTTTGAATGAATCCCATAGGTTTTGGTATGTTGTTTCATTATTATCATTATCTAGGATAAAATGGTTAATTCTTTCTATAATTTGTTTCTTGGTCCACTCATTTTTTAAAATGAGGTTATTCAGTTTCCAATTTTCTCTGGGTCTATATCTCCTTGGCCCAGTATTGCATATGACTTTTATTGCATTGTGATGTGAGAAAGATGTATTCACTATTTTTGCCTTTCTGCAGTTGATTATTAGGTTTTTATATCCTAGTACATGGTCAATTTTTGTATAAGTTCCATGTACTGCAGAGAAAAAGGTATATTCCTTCCTATCCCCATTTAGTTTCCTCCATAAGTCTACCATATCTAATTTTTCTAACAATCTATTTACCTCCCTAATTTCTTTCTTGTTTGTTTTATGATTTGATTTATCTAGATCTGATAGCGGGAGGTGGAGGTCTCCCACTAGTAGAGTTTTGCTGTCTATGTCTTCCTGTAATTCTTTCAGCTTCTCCTCTAAGAATCTGGGTGCTGCCCCACTGGGTGCATATATATATTCAATATTGGAAAGACTTTATTGTCTATGGTACCTTTTAGGAGGATAAAGTTTCCTTCCTTATCTCTTTTAACGCTATCTATTTTTGCTGCTGCTTTGTCTGAGATAAGGATTGCTACCCCTGCTTTTTTTACTTCAGCTGCAGCAAAATATATTGTGCTCCAACCTTTTACCTTTACTCTATATGTATCTCTCTGCTTCAAGTGAGTTTCTTGTAAGCAGCATATTGTAGGATTCTGGTTTTTAATCCACTCTGCTATTTGCCTACGTTTTAAGGGAGAGTTCATCCCTTTCACATTCAAGGTTATGATTACTAATTCTTTATTGCCCTCTGTGCTATCTTCCCTCTGTTTGTATTTTCCCCCTTTCCCCCCCTTTTATCCATATTCCCCAGTATTTTGCTTTTGAATACCACCCCCTTCAGTGTGTTTGCCCTCCTATATCACACCCTCCCCTTTCTTTCCCCTTTCCCTGTTCCCTTCCCTTCCTTTTGTTATTTCCCCTTATTTCCTCCACTGCCCTTCCCTTTCTCTGTCCCCCCTCCCCTTTTCCCCTTTTCCCCTTTTACTTCTTGAAAGGTTAGATGTTTTATAAGGTAACTGAGTATGTGTAGGTTGACTTTAAGCCAAGTCTGATGAGAAGAAGATTCAGGTGTTTCTCCTCTACTCCCTTCTTCCCCTCTATTACCATAGGTTTTTTGTACCTCTTATTGTAATGAGATTTGCCCCATTCAATCCCCTTCCTCCTCCTGTCTCTTTCCTGTCCCCCTTTTTAGGGAGGTAGTGTATGTTTTTTTTAGATCATTCTATCTAAGTCATAGAAAATTCTGAGTGTCTGTCCCTTCTAGTTCAGTATATTCTGTTGAATAGAGTCAAAATTCCTGAGAGTTATTAGAGTCTTTCTCCCCAGTGGAGTTAAAGCCAGTTACATCCCATTAGATATCAGTCTCATCGATAGGTCATGGATGTCCATCATTTCTGGCTAGGTATATTCTCTCTGTTAGAATTATATTTCTCAGGATTTATGAGAGTCGCTACACCCCCCCCCCCCCCATGCTGGGATATAGCCAGTTTCAACTTGCTGGATTGCATTTTTTTCCTTTTACTGCCCCCCCCCCCTTTTTTTACCTTTTCATGTGTCTCTTGAACCTCTTGTTTGATATCCAAATTCTCTGTTTAACTCTGTTCTTTTCATCAGAAATTTTTGGAATTCTTCCATTTCATTAAATGTCCATCTTTTTCCCTGGAAGAGAAGGCTCAGCTTTGCAGGAAAGTAGATTCTTGGCTGCATTCCAAGCTCCCACGCTCTTCGAAATATCTCGTTCCAGGCACTTGGTTCCCTTAAAGTTGATGAAGCCAGGTCCTGCGTGATCCTTACTGTGGCTCCTTGATATTTAAATTGTTTCTTTCTGGCTGCTTGCAGGATTTTCTCTTTTATCTGATAGTTCTGGAGTTTGGCCACAACATTCCTTGGTGTTTTCATTTTAGGATCTTTTTCTGATGGGGATTGATGTACTTTTTCAGTAACTACTTTGCCCTCCGATTGGATAATGTCAGGGCAGTTTTCCATCACTAGATCCTGTAATATTAAGTCCAGGCTTTTTTTCTCTTCAATGTTTTCAGGAATTCCTATAATTTTCAGGTTGCCCCTCCTCGATCTATTCTCGAGGTCAGTGGTTTTGTTGATGAGGTATTTCACATTTGCTTCTATTTTTTCTATTTTTTGATTTTGTTTAACTGACTCTTGCTGTCTCGTGGAGTCATTAGTTTCTGTAGACTCCATTATTTTTTTGGGGGAGGAGTTTTCTTCATTAACCTTTTCCAATTGGTCAGTTCTACTTTTGAAAGAGCTTTTCATTTGACCAGTCGAGGTTTTGAGAGAATTAATTTCTTTTTGCATTTGCTCATTTGAGGATCTGAGAGAATTATTCTCATTTTGTAATTGTCCAATCGATGATCTGAGAGATTTATTCTCCATTTGTGTTTGTCCAATTCTACTTTCTAAGGTTTTGTTTTCTTGTTGCAAGGTATTAATTGTCTCCCCCAAATTTTCCGGTTGATTTTTAAACTCCTTCCTTATTTCTTCAAGGAAGTCTTTCTGTGCTGGAGACCAGATTGTATTCTCCTCAGATGTTCCAGGTCTCTCTGGGTTGGGGTCTTTCCCTTCCAGGAATATTTATATGGATCCACCTTTCCGCTGACCCTTCTTCTTTATGCTAAGACCTTGAGTTGGGTGGGGCTGGTTCACCTGGGCTTGGGATCTCTAAGTGCTTTACTGAGTGCAGTTTCTCTGGCTGGCCAGTAGGAGGTGCTGGTTGCCCTCTCTGGAGTGTCTGTGACCTTGGTTGTGAGGCCTTCTCCCTTTGCTTGAGGGAGGGAATTGGAGCTATTGAATTCTTTTGCCTTCAATCAATGGTGGGCTTTACCCTGGCCTGAGTCGGTTCCTCAGCTGGGCTGATTCTTTTGCTCACACACCTGGGCCTGAGGCAGAAGTAATTTGCATTTGTTTGAGAAGAGGCCTCAGTGCAATGGAGGCTTGGGCTCAGAGTTTCTCAGACCTGAGGAGCCCAGGGATGGTGTCCACAGCTCTCCTGCACCAGACCTCTCCCTGCAGCCCCTTCCCCAAGCTCCAGGGGGACAGCACCAACACCAGTGCCTCTGCTTCCCGGCGGACCCAAGCCCCCTTTGTCCAGCCCCACCGCTGATCCAGCAGGTCTGGCTCTCAGGCCCTCAGACTCCCGGTTCTGATTCAGCTGTTGATCTGGCTGATCTTCCCTGGGAGCTTAGACTCACCTGCCAGTACTCAGCCAAGGCTGCTTTAGTAGACAAATCCTGAGGTAGATTTTCCCTCCTGGGTTTCCTGGTTCGGATTTCTTTTAAGAGGTTTGTTTCATGTGATAGATGGGGAAGAGATCAGGAGACTTTAGAACTGTGCCAGTCTTCTCTCCGCCATCTTGGCGGGAAGTCTCCAGTATTTTCTTCTTTATTTGAGAACTCTGGAATTTGACAGAAATAGTCTTTGGAGGGGTTATCCTGGCTTCTCTTTCTGTATGTGTTCTGTGAGCTTCTTCAAGAACTATTCATTTTCTCATTCTAGTATTTTTGGACAATTTTTCGTGATAATTTCCTGAAAAATATTTTCCAGGTTCTTTTTTTTGACCCAGGCTTTCTAGTAGACCAATGATTTGTAATTAAAGATTTTATTTATTTTGAGTTTTACAATGTTTACCCCAATCTTACTTCCCTCCCCCCACCCCACAGAAAGCAATTTGTCTTTACATTTTTTCCGTGTTGTACACTGATAGAAATTGAGTGTGATGAGAGAGAAATTATATCCTTAAAGAAGAAGCATAAAGTATAAGAGATAACAAGATCAGACAATAAGATATCAGGTTTTTTGTAAATTAAAGGGAATAGTCCTTAAACTTTGTTCAAACTCCACAGTTATTGTCTAGATACAGATGGTATTCTCCATTGCAGACAGCCCCAGATTGACCCTGATTGTTGCAGTGATGAAATAAGCATGTCCATCAAGGTTAATCATCACCCCCATGTTGCCATCAGGGTGTACAGTGTTTTTCTGGTTCTGCTCATCTCACTCAGCATCAGTTCAGGCAAATTCCTCCAGGCTTCCCTGAATTCCTGTCCCTCCTGGTTTCTAATAGAACAATAGTGTTCCATGTGACATACATATACCACAGTTTGCTAAGCCATTACCGAATTGAAGGACATTTACTTGATTTCCAATTTTTTGCCACCACAAACAGGGCTGCTATGGATATTTTTGTACAAGTGATGTCTTTACCCTTTTTCATCATCTCTTCAGTGTATAGACCCAGTAGTGGTATTGCTGGATCAAAGGGTATGCACATTTGGGCATAGTTCCAAATTTCTCTCTAGATATGTTGATTGAGTTCACAGCTCCTCAAACAATGTAATAGTGTCTCAGATTTCCCATAACCTTTCAAACAATGATCATTATCCTTTTTGGTCATATTGCCCAATCTGAGAGGTGTGAGGTGGTACCTCAGAGAAGCTTTAATTTGCATTTCTCTAATAAGTAATGATTCAGAGCAATTTTTCATTGACTATGGATTGCTTTGATGTCCTCATCTGTAAATTGCCTTTGCATATCCTTTGACCATTTGTCCACTGGGGAATGGCTTTTTTTAAAAAAATATGACTCAGTTCTCTGTATATTTTAGAAATGAATCCTTTGTCAGAAACATTAGTTGTAAAGATTGTTTCCCAGTTCACTACATTTCTTTTGATGTTGTTTGCAGTGCAGACCAATAATTTGTAAGTTATCTTTTCCTGAATTTATTTTCCAGGTTATTTGTTTTTCCTAAATGGTACTTGACATTTTCTTTAATTTTTTAACCTTTTTGACTTTGTTCGGTGTCTCATAGATTCATTATTCCTTTTAGCCCAATTCTAATTTTTAGGTTTTGTTTCCTTCAATTACTTTTTTTTAAGTTTTTGCAAGGCAATGGGATTAAGTGGCTTTCCCAAGGCCACAGCTAAGTAATTATTAAGTGTCTGAGGCTGGATTTGAACTCAGGTACTCCTGACACCAGGGCCGGTGCTCTATCCACTGCTCCATCTAGCCGCCCCTTCAATTAGCATTTGTGTTTCCTTTTCTAGTTGGTAAATGTTACTTTTTGCTGAGTTGCACTCTCCTACTGGTGGATTTGGGTTTTAGATAAGTTTTCTTCCTTTTCCAGTAGGTCGAGTTTATTTTTTTGAAGTTACTTCTTTTTTTCAGTTGGTTATTTTTATTTTTAAAGGAGTTGATTTCTTTGGTCAATTTTTCATAATTTTTTGCATGGCTCTCATTTAATTTTTCCATTTTCTTATTTTCTTTGGTTTTTAAATTCTTTCTTAAGTTGTTATATCAGATTTAGAATTTGTATCCAATTCATAGATTCCTTTGAGATTCCTGATGTGGGTAATTTGTCATTGTTTTCTTCTTCTGAAGGTGTCATTTTAAATCGTCTTTACGTGCATAGTAGCTTTCTGTGGTTAATAATGTTTTAGGGTTTTTTTTTGCTTATTCTTATTGTTTGAATTCTGATCCTGAGGAATGAGTAGAGATCCAAGCTTTGGGGTTTTAGTCTGATCCCTTGCTAATCCTTGGTCAAGATGGTGCTAGTGCAGCTCAGGCACTGCCTATGCAGGTTTGTTTTGTTCTTGATGTCCAGGTTCTGCATTTACTGTGCTTTGTTCACACCCTGTCCTGTCTTTTACCCAGTGATCCTAGTGTTCTGAATTTTTCTGGGGTTGGAACCCTCCCTGCTGGTTTTCTTTTTAGCTGCAAAAGTCTCCTGCTGGCTTTCCTGCTGTCCTTTCTATGTGGACTTCACCTTTCCCCCAAAAGAGAAAGTCCTTCACTGAAGATTCCCCATGGTCTACAGTTGAAAACTTGTTTCAGTCTTCTTTTCCTTTAGTGGAATCTGTAGTTTTAATGTTTACACAAAGGCTTCATTTAGCATTGTATAGAGAAAAACTTCAGGAGTATCTTAGCTTTGCACTGCCATGTTGGCTCTGAAAGTCCTTGTAAATATCAATCTTGAATTGATTTTTTAGGATGATAAATTTTCCCAATGCTGTGTTGGGGCCTGGTGGAGTAGTGTCTTCTGTAGTTTTTGGTGGGTGTAGAATAGACTTTTGTTATTTGAATTTCCTATTTTTATGCTTTTTTGTATTTAAAGGTATTTCTTTTGATTGATTGCATAACTTGTTGTTTGTCAAAAGAATTGATCAATTCAACTTCTATGTATCTTGGAGTTTTCATAGAATTTTCTTCTGGTGAATCTTTGGATGCTTTTGATTGATACTTTTATGTTCAGAAATTCTGGATGGGTTTTCTTATATTATTTCCTGTATTAGGATGCTCAGATTTTTAAATTTGTTATATTCTTCTGGGAGATCTATATTCTTTTTTTTTCCAGTTACAAATTCTCTCCACCTTTTCAACAATCATTGAGATGCTAAGAAACAGAATCCCAATTATACATATGAATGCAGATAGGTGGCACAGTAAATAGAATGCCATACTTGGAGTCATGAAAATCTGAGTTCAAATACAATCTTATGCACTTACTAGATGTTTCAATCTTTTAACACTGTTTGGTCCAGTTTACTCATATGTAAAATGAGTTGGAGAAGAAAATAGCAAACCATTCCAATATCTTTGTCAAAGAAACCCCAAAATTGAGTCACAAAAAATCAGACATGACTAAAATGACTGAACAAAAGCATGCATTAAGTTGTACAAAACATAATTCTACATTAGATATGTTCAGGAGGAAAAACATAGAAAAATAAAGGAAACAAATGCTTCAATTTGCATTATGTTCATTAGTTCTCTATTTGGAAGTAGATGGCATTTTTCATCATGCGTCCTTTGGAATTTTGGTGGAACGTGCTGTTTTATATGGTTAATTATTTTTACAATTTTGTTATTGCATTGTTCTGGCTCTGCTGAGTTCACCCTGTAACAGATCATATATGTAGTACCAAGATCTTTCTGAAATAATCCCCTTCATTATTTCTTATAGCACATTTGCTCTAACACATTCATATATCATATGTTGGTCAGGAATTACTTAAGTGATAAGTATATTCTCAGTTTCCAATTATTTGCTACCACAAAAAGATCTACTATAAATATTTTTGTGTATTTTGGTACTCTTACAGTTTCATTGCTCTCTTTAAAGTATTGTCTTAGTAGCAGTACTGCTGGTTCAAAGGGTTTACATTGTTTTAGAGAGCCTGGAATTGTTTGACTAGATCCTACTCAAGCAATAGTGTGCATTAGTGTACCTAATTTCCCACATCACCACCAGAAATTGTCATTTCCTTTTTTTCAGTCATCTTAGTCAATCAAATAAGTGTGAGGTAGTATCTCAAAGTTGCTTAATTTTCATTTCTCTAATTATTAGTGATTAAGATTTTTTTAATATGACTATTGATAAATTTGGTTTATTTCTCTGAAAACTGTTTTTATACTTTGACTACTTACCAAATGAATAATGAGTCTTATATTCCTTCTCTACATATTCTGTCTTTGAGATCAATATATTTTACTTTTATGAAGACTATTTATTTATTTATTTTTGATTCTTTTCTTCTAATTATGTATTTATATTATCAGCTATCTTCTCTTTTGTTTCTATGGTGAGAATTGAAGTTTTTAATTTACTAATTATTTTTGCTAGGCAAAAAAGTAAATAATGCTTTAATAATTATTATTTATTTTTTAAAGCATTGAGGAGCATTTTGCTGTGGTTCCATTTCCACTTCAAAATCCATATCTGCATCAGTTCTCACTCAGTGTTGAGATTTCCTGTGAATCATGTTCATGACAAAACTGTAACTTTATGTCATATTGAGGCAATCTCCTTTTAATTTGGAGTTAAACTCAGAGTATGCATGTCTATATCTAATCTATATCTAATCTCTATCTCTATCTCTATCTCTATCTATATGTATATGTATTTGTATCTGTGTGTTTGTGTGTGTGTGTGTGTGTGTGTGTGTGTGTGTGTGTGTGTGTGTGTGTGATGGATCACTTTGGAATTTCTGCTGAAGTCTTTGAATTCTTTCCCAGAAAAAACATTCCTAAGTGAAAAAAAATATAATCGATGGAAATACAAAACAAATTATATACTAACAGTGTAATTTTTCCATTCAAATTCATAGACCTTCTGAGATCTATACATGTATAGAATCCTTGAGATTCAATAACACCCAGGTTCAGAGCCCTTGCTTGAGTTTATTTAGCACTTTTATCTACCTTTCCTCATTTTAAAACATTTTCTTTCCAAAAATAAGAATGAGAGCATCTTGGTCAATTGACTACAATTTTCAAAACTGGAAACTCTGAAAAACTGGACTAAAATACATCATTAAGGATGTATATGATATGAAGAAAATATGTTTATCATATACCAAGAATGAGAGATGTTAACATCAAAAGATGGGTTACCTTTTTCATTATTTAATGGTTTAGATTAATGAGTATTTTGAGAGAACTTCAAAGGATGAAATGGATGTTTGTTGTTAAATAGTGTAAATGCAATCTGGAAGTAATGGTGGATAGCAAATTTTATTCTAATTCCCTAATTAAAATGAGTGTAACAAGGGTATATTGTTAGTGCTAGGAAGAAAGAAAAGAAAATGAAATGCTTCCTAGGGAAACCAAATTTCTGTCATTTCTAAAAAAAATGAAAGGAGAAAAAAAGCAAGAGGTTCAAAATTAAGGGACATTAGTTATTGAATGAGAATTCTATGGGGCAAAGAGTAATGTGAAGAACTTGGAACAGGATATGAAAGGGGTAGGATTGAGAAGAACAGGAATGAAATAAGGGGGAGTGACTTACCCTTCCTCAGCTGGCAATTATAACAGGAGTTGGAATCCTGAAATGCATAGGGGTTTGCTAAGTATAATGGTTAGCAGTAAGGAGGAGGAGTTCTGATGAAGGTGGGAAATGAGCTAAAGATTAGAATGCTCATAGTTCTGTGAATAAATCTTGGGAGGTTTCATCATATAGTGCTAATTAGATAAGTACATTATAAAAACAGTACATCATATCTACTAAGGGTACCATTATCCTTCCTATCAGCATCTTCTTTATTTTTTTTTATCTTTCATTGACATTTTATTTTATCTTTTCAATTATTTGCTATGGAAGTTTTTCAACATTCATCTATTTGCAAATTTATTTATTAGTCATTTTGTGTAAAAGGAATTACAACTAAGGGAAAAGAGAGAAAACCTTGAGATAGGAAGGAAAAACAAAGAAGTTTTTAAAAAGTGAGCATAGTATGCATTCAGATTCCATAGTTTTTTTCCTCTAGACATGGATGGCATTGGCCATGGCAGGAATCTCAGTGTTGTGCTTGGTCTCTGAACAGCCGAGAACTTTATCCATCATTGTTGATCATCTCACAAATGACTACAATGTTCTCTTGGTTTTGCTCCTTTCAATTAGGATCAGTTCATGTAATTCTTTTCATGTTTCTCTAAAGTTCGACCACATGTGGATTCTTTTGTTATACCATAACATATTCAGTCATTCTCCAATTGATGAGCATCCCCTCAGTTTCTAATTCTTTGCTACTACAAAAAGAGCTGCTGAAAATATGTCAATGTATTCACCTGCTAGTTCCATAGCATAGTATATTTGTGTGTATATATATCTACTTAATAAATTATAAGAGCTTATTCTTACCTATAGGATCAAATATAAAGTTGCTTGGCAATTATATTCATAATCAAAGAAACTTCAACTTACTCTCTCAAATCATATTATACATAGTCCCATTCACACAAATCATGATGAAGTCAAATTATTTACATTGTTTCCTTTACATTAAGGAAGCATTGTGACATAGTGGAAAGAACAATGGATTTGTAAACAGAGGAAATTTTAAATCCCACTCCTATCATATACTACTGGGTGGCTTTTTGGAAGTCACTTAACTTGTGTCCTGATTTTTAAACAGACGGATTTGGACAAGATGCCATGGAGTTCTTCCTTGCTCTAGAACTATCAGGTGAATACATGGACATATAGACATGTCATTGATATATATGACCCTTCTATTTCTTATTCAGTATCACAGTCAATCAATTATCCAAACATTCTCAAATTCTAAAGCCTAGCCAGTGAATAAATTCAACTTCATGGAAAATGATAAAAGTGATGTCCAGATCTTGTGATCCCATCAAATGAATTGGAAGACTCAAATAGAGGAAGGACTCATTCCCTCAAGCAAAGACAATATAAAGTCATGCCTCTGCCCCATACATATAATAAGACTATTTATTGTGTTTGTGTGCAACACTTTAAAATTGCATTGACAATGAACCAGTAGTAAATAAATAATTAGTATATATATATATATATATATATATATATATATAATATGTGTGTGTGCATGTGCATGTTAATGTATTCATATATATGTCAATGATATATATATATATATATATATATATATATATATATATGTATGTATATGTCCATGTATTCACCTGATAGTTCTATAGCATTGTATATTTGTGTGTATATATAGGTATGAGTATGTGAATGTATGTGCACAGTGTGTGCTTCTAGATGATAGAAAAACTTCCTTTCTTTTGAATCTTCTCTAATCCATGACCCTTCTATTTCTTATTCAGTATCACAGTCAATCAATTTTCCAAACATTCTCAAATTCTAAAGCCTAGCCAGTGAATAAATTCAACTTCATGGAAAATGATAAAAGTGATGTCCAGATCTTGTGATCCCATCAAATGAATTGGAAGACTCAAATAGAGGAAGGAATCATTCCCTCAAGCAAAGACAATATAAAGTCATGCCTCTGCCCCATACATATAATAAGACTATTTATTGTGTTTGTGTGCAACACTTTAAAATTGCATTGACAATGAACCAGTAGTAAATAAATAATTAGTAAATAATAGTAAATTTTTTTTCTGCAAAAATAACATTTATGTCTATTCTTCAAAGAAAATATATCACAAAGATACCATTATGGCCTAAAGGTATAATTTGCTATTTATTTATTGAAAATTGAAATGAATTTTTTTTCTAAATAGAGTCAAGTAGGAATGAATTTGGTGATACTTTGTTGAATTTGGAGACATACATCTGCACAATATTTATTACTATTTTCAAGGTTTCTGTAGTCAAATTTTTTTTTCATAACATTTACAGGATTTATAAAGTCTTTCTTCTCAAGAAGATATGTATTAAATAGATGTCTTCCAGCTGTGATATGTGAAGGAAAAGTTATCTGGATTTAAATATATGGAATTTTTAATAAGCTGTACAATCATTTCAGAAAGCATAAACTTTTGAGCAAGTGGAGAGAAATGAAACATAAATGAAAAATGGGATGCATTTAATACAAATTGCAAGATTATCACATGACATTATGCTTCCATAGTTCTCCTGCTATCAAAATAAGGAAGTGAAATGAAAGATTGATATGATAGAACCTGGAATAAATAAAAACAATATTGTTACATTTTTAATGCCACAATCTTTCCTTGATATAATCCTTCCCCATTCTGTCATTCTGGGTAGCAAATTTAATAGTAAATTGATTAACAAAATGATTTTAACAATAATGCAACACTACCCATAGCTTCTAATTCTCTTCTGATATGAAGAAAGTGGTTTTAATTATCTGATATCCAGTATGAGAATTGGTCTCTATTCTTTTAATTTGAGTTCATTTGACTTTTAATGTTTAGACATACTTTTTTAGTTCTTTCACTTTGGACACTTCCTTTTGCATTGATTATCTGAATAAAGTTCTCTAAATTTTTCATAGATATCTTGTGACATTTACATTCTATTATATTTGCATATTATAATTTATTGAACCTGTCCCCAATCAGTGACCATCCATTGTTTTAGACAGTACAAACATACTGCTATGAATATTATGATAATTATAAGACTTAAAATTTCTTTTAACTTTCTTGGATTACATATTCAATAATGTGGTACTGGAAGGAAAAGGATAGAAACAGTTCAGTATTCTCTCATAATTTCATTTTACCTCCTCAATGATTAGACCAACTCATGAGTACATTTGTATGTTTGGCTTCCCATTACCTCTCCAACAGTGACTTTTATCTATGCAAATTTGATGAATCTAAAGTAAAACCTTAGCATTAAAGGATTTGGTATGGTTCCCCCCTACCCCCAAAAAAAGAAATGAAAGAAAAACACAAGAGTTTTATTGTGCATTTCTTTTATAATCATTAAGTTGGAACAATTTTCCTGCGTTTTTTTTTTTTTTGGTCTTTCTTTGCATCCTTAGCATTTCTCAGTGACTGGACATCATACGAACTTTGTATTAAATATAATATACTCAAATTTTGTTATTCAAAATATATAAGGAATCGACATAAATGAACCCAAATATATAAAATCAAAAGACATTTATTTAGCATGAGGTTGAAGGCTGAACAAACTTTTTTTTTTTGAAGAAATTCAGAGGCAGTTAGGGGGCTCAGTGGATAAAGCACTGGTCCTGGAGTCAGGAGGACCTGAGTTCAAACCCAGCCCTAGTCACTGAAGAATTGTCTAGTTGTATTACCATGGACAAGTCACTCAACCCCATCACCTTAAGTAAATAAAAATTTAAAAAAAATTCAAATTATCAGGAACCAGTCAACATGTGTTCATTACCAATTATTAGCTTATAAATGAAAAGGCCTAGTAAACTTTAAATAAACTATAAATTTGTATTAGGAATATTTTCCCTACCATAATCTTGAAATTTGTCTTGTAACAGAAATACCCTTGTTAGTTTATATCTCTATAAGTGTCGGTAAAAACACATTGAATTTAATTTATATGGTACAAAATAGCATTCAGCTCTCACAGGACTCCTTTATATTATGCTTTTACCCACACATTTTTAAGATTGGTATCAAATTCATGATTTTAATCAATTTTTCTTGGAAATGAGCATGGAATAACTTGATCATAGCAAACCCCTAGAACAAGAGTCTAGACTTGGAATGAGAAGGCAATCAACATATATTTTGAAGTCTTATAATTCTTCTCTGATTTCATCTATTCCATCTAGGAAAGGCTTACACTAGCAAACCAAATATACTTTCCTGATTATAATTAGATTAGATAAAATAATTGAAGCAATTTATCCTTACTTGACTATGCCTCAATAAAAAAAAATTAGCTTACAATTATCATGTTCTCATCATGTTTAGAATTCTTTTTGAAAGCAAAATTCTGATTCCTAAATTCCATAATCACACAGTTCTATTTCATTCTCAAGAGTCTTGGTGAAAAATGCCAAGGTTGTGGAAGAAAAATACAAGTCTTTCAAATTCATAAATGAATAAAATTAATCTAAATTTTATTTGACCTTATCCTTTATATATCATACATATATTAAACTATTTATTAGTGATTAAATAATCTATATCCAAATTCTAACATATAGCATAAGATTTTCCATATATAATAAAATGAAATTTGGTTCATTATCCTAAAATCAACAACTGAATTATGTGATTTATAATTTCTGCTGTATAATATAGATTGTTTATAATTTAGTAACCCAAAAATGCTTCTTTGGTTTGTTTTCTCTTTTCATTTAGTAAATACTATTTTCTTAAGTTGTAACTTAATATGAAACTCCATAAGATGAGATAATTTCTATTAATTTTTGGAACTATGATGAAAATTTTCAGATGAATATTTGACACTCCTTTCCAACTGGCACACATTGATAGAGAAAGATCTCTACTGGACAAATGTCCTCCAAACATTGTTGGAATATTATTTACAAATTCTATCTTCTAATGAAATATTTCTGGTCAATCTGATCACTAAATGCATGCAGAATGATTCCAGTAGTTCTTTATTTGCTTTGACAATGTCAGTGATTATATATAAATATTATCTTTCAATAGCAAAAGCTCAAAACCACAAAAAAAGTCTAGGAATTCTTTTTTTGTTGTTTTTTAGATTTTTGCAAGGCAAATGGAGTTAAGTGGCTTACCCAAGGCCACACAGCTAGGTAATTATTAAGTGTCTGAGACCGGATTTGAAGCCAGGTACTCCTGACTCCAAGGCCAGTGCTTTATCCACTATACCACCTAGCTGCCCCTAAAGTCTAGGAATTCTTCTGAGAGATTTTTTCCTTTTCCTTTGGTATATAGTCCCTAATCATGAAATTTTGGAAACTATCTACCTAGATAATATTTATATCCTAATATATTGAGTCAGAATAGCTTTGCTGCTCTATAATTTGATTTTAAGGATTACTTTGAAGTTCAGTAACAGGTTTTGGGGAAAATCAGTAACGGGTGTTTGGTTCTGAACCCCACTGCCTTGCACAATATACTTTTTTTTTTTTTTTTTTGCAAAGCACTGGGGCTAAGTGATTTGCCCAAGATCACTCAGCTAGGTAATTATTAAGTGTCTGAGGCTAAATATGAACTCAGGTCATCCTGACTCCAGGGCCAATTCTCTATCCACTGAGTCACCTCTTTCCCCCATAATATCCTTTTAAATTAGTTTACACTATTAACATTTTTCCATCACTTTTCTGTCTAGACAAAAAGAAATTAAGCTTTAATTTATATTGTTTCAAGATTTCCATGTTGATATTCACTTGAAAATTTAACAACTGCCTTTCTCAAGCCTGTATAAACTGCTTCTTCTATATACACCCCTCTGATGAAAAGTATTCCTTTTTTATCTTTGGATATTGAAGTCTTTCTCTTCTGCTGAGATAGATCTACATGGTATTACTTCCTTTATGAAGTTTTTTATAATCACTCCTTCTGAAAAAAGATTTGCCTCTCTCATTATCATTTCTCTAGAATACTTTCTTTGAATCTTCTCTTTGCCCCAGTCACATTCTAAATTTTGTTCTAAAAACAATAATATTAACCTAATTAGATCATAAGCTTCCTGAAGTTAGAGAACAAACCATTCATAGTTGTATCCCTAGCACTAAGCATAACATTTTGCATTAAGTAGACATTTAGTGAATATTTGTTAAATTAAATAGTTTGTAAAGAGGAGGCATATACCACTTTCAGAAAGACATTTAAAATTGCTTAAAAAGAATAATTTCCTGCTATAGCTGTTTTTCTTTATGTCAGAAGATCCATTTCCAGTGGAAAAAGAAAACTCAGATATGCTTAAAAGCCCTCTCCCCACCACTACCTTTTTTTTTCCTGGCTACTGGAACTAAAAGAATGTCTATTGATGTAATGATTTCACGTTTGGGATTTGAATACATTTTGCTTTAAAATGAGAATGCCTTTTGAATGAATTTTAATTGTATATATATATATATATATATATATATTTATATGTATATACATATCTTTCCTTTTTTTCCTAATAATTATATCAGCCAAGATTTTTTCATAGGCAAGAAATATTTAAACTACATTTTGTTTTGTTTTTGGTTGTTTTTAGGTTTTTGCAAGGCAAATGGGGTTAAGTGGCTTGCCCAAGGCCACACAGCTAGGTAATTATTAAGTGTCTGAGACCAGATTTGAACCCAGGTACTCCTGAGTCCAGGGCTGGTGCTTTATCCACTACGCCACCTAGCCGTCCCTAAACTACATTTTCAACAATAAGTTCTATTGTTACCAGTCATGGTTGGAGAAGTTCTTGAGTTCTTCCCAAATAAAGATTACTGAGGGGCAGCTAGGTGGCATAGTGGATAAAACACCGGCCCTGGAATCAGGAGTACCTGGGTTCAAATCTGGTCTCAGACACTTAATAATTACCTAGCTGTGTGGCCTTGGGCAAGCCACTTAACCCCATTTGCCTTGCAAAAACCTAAAAAAAAATTACTGAGATAGAGATTATATTTTATTTTTTCCAAACTCTTCTCTGTTAAAAATTTTAGGTTTTTTTTTATGTAATGGGATCTAGAGTTAGAGTGCACTTCAGAGTTCATCTGTTCAAACATATTCTTTTCATGAAAAAAACTAAGGTCCTGAAAACAACAGATGTGACTGAATTGAAATCTAAATAAATTTTACTCAGATTCTTTTCTCTACCAGTTTATGGGTAATTGATATGTTGTATTAAGTAAAAGGAAAGTAACAGAGAGAGAGAATCTCTTTTATTGGTTTTCTTCTCTGAATCCACGTGACATATCCAAAGTTCCTTCATCCTAAAAAAAATCACTAGATCTTACCATCCCTAATAGTCATTGCCTTAAATCGCACTTCCTCCTTAGTTAAATACCTTGAGAAAAAACAAAACTACTCAATTCTTCACGTTCACCCCCTCCACTTTCTTCAAAGTGCTGCCTAGTGTCTAACCCTTGTTGCCTTCACTTTCACAATTAAAACTGATCTCTCCAATATTACCTCTTATAATTTCCAAATCTATTAACTTTTTCTAATTCCTCATCCTTCTTTACCACTTTGTAACATTTGATATAACTGACCATCTCTTGGATAGGGTCTCTTCTCTGAGCTATTGTGACACTAATATCTCTTAGTTCTCCTCTTTCATTGTTCCTTCTTATTTTTCTTAGATTTTTATCCTTATTAGCTAACTATGGGTATACATCAAAGTTCTGCCCTAAGACTTCTCTTTTATCTTTATTCATTCAGTTGGTGATTTCATAAAGACAAATGGGTTTGATCACTATTTATATGAATATTGCCCTCTGATCTACTTTTATGTTCATTGATTTATTGATATCTATCATCTATCTATCTATCTATCTATCTATCTATCTATCTATCTTTAAAGTTTTAGTACCTTAGAAGCTTTATTCCTTATCATAAACTGTCTATTGTAGATTTCACACTGGCTTTCCTGTAGGCTTGTCAAACTAAACATTTCCAAAATGGAAACTAATTATCTTCTCCAAACCTACATCTATTAGAAATTTTTCAACTGTTGAAAACATTACCATCCTCATCTATAATAGAGAAACATCCATCCAATTATTCTGATTTATAGTCTTTATGTCATCTTCGACTTCTCACTTCTTCACACAGTAATTCTCTATTTCCAGGCTCTGGCTTTCTATTGATTGTTCCTCTTGCCTACCAACTTCTCTCTTCTCACCTGTAGACCTCTTAGAATCTCAAGTTTTTTTCAAGATTCAGGTCAATCACTCATTTACAAAGGCCAGCCTTTTAAGAAATCTTAACCTCTAGTGCATTCTTTTCTCTTATATTAACTTTGTATGCATTTTGTATATACTGACAATTGCACATGTTGTCTCTCCCCTCCAAATATTAACTTCCTAAGAGTAGGAACTGATTTTATTTTTATCTTTTATAGTTACAATTCTTATTACAATGTATGATGCCTAGAAGGCACTTAATAAATGCTCCTTGATAGATGATTTGATTGTCCCCTCATAAGGATGGTTCACCCATTATGTTGGGCACTTTGTGTTATCTCTTAGTATTGATTCCACAACAATAGCAAATGTGGAAAATATTATCTGTGATGCCTACCGTTTAAATAAGCAGTAATTAATCATCTAATGCAGGACATCTACTTTATTCTTGATATATTTCTTTGCTACTAGTCTTTGTTTATGTTCTTCTTAAATGTTTATTTTTTATGTTATTTTGTAGTCTGCTTACATCCACCATGTACCTTTTCATTGCCCTCTACGTAATCTGTATTTTTTAATTCTTTGGAGACTGTGATATTCCATTGCCTGAAGCTATACAACAGCCACACTCATAGCATACTGATATTGAAAAGTTCAAACTTTGTTTCAGTGAAAAGTTTTGGGGTTTATTAAAATAACTTCACAATTTCCCAAAGGCAGTACAATTAGCTCTCTTGAGCCCAACTAAGTTGTCCATTTGCAGTGCTTGTCTTGTTCAGGAAAGAAGACTGTAAATCTATGTACAATATGCTGGACAAGTAGTCTCTTATTAATGACCAGGGGGTCAGAGATGATCAAGGAATAACTTGTTCAGATCAGGAAAAAAGTGGGTGTATGGAAAGGGTGAGAAAAAGGTAAACTAGTCTTAGTATGCTGTTTTTCTTCATGGCAGTAGCAGCATCAGTAGGTGGAAACCTAATTTACCCAGTTCAGGGTGTTAAGTTCCCTATTGTGGTTAATGAAGAGAATATAAGACTTAATAAGCATCCACTTAAGTAACACATTTGCAGTGTTCTCATTCATTGGATCAATAGAGATCATTATTAACAACCTAGCTAGGAGAATTTCATTTTAACGTTTGACTAACAATTTAATAAATCTTAATTCATTAAATATATAAAAATTAAAGATTAAATATATAAATATTGATTTTTTCATTAGAAAATTAATTGACTTAGGTTTGGCCATTTTTTCAAGCTCAGTATGGGCCTATTTTGGCACAGTCAAGAGCTACCGTTTATTAAAAAGAATAAAAAAATTAAGAATAGCTCTCTGCCTCTGTTTCCTTCCTAATTCAGCCATTCTTTCTTTTCTCACAAGTTTTATTTAAATGGTTAGCAAAATCTACCAAACATAAAAATGATAAAGGAAAAGATGATCTGGATCATTTAATGACAACAATTGCATTGATCTCTGAAGTGAAAACATTAGACTGCACTAATTCAATTATTGAACGAGGTCAGAATGAAAACAGGAGAAAAAAAGTGAGGGAAAAGATTTCAAAACACTGGCCTACTGTAGTTTCCTTATTGCATGTCTGAAAGGTAACATTAGTGAAATATAAATCTTGATTTTCTGGCACTTGTAAAAGGTGTTTGGGTTGTGAGGGTTACATCAGTCAAGAAATCATGCATTGGCTTTTGTCCCCAGTACATAAAAGAATGTCATTAGTATGATTTAATTTAATTGCATTAGTGTATGTACATGTGTGTGCATGTTGTATATGTGCGGTTATTCTAGGGAAGAATGACTGTTGCATAGTTTTATTAATGAATATTATAATGTGAGATGTTTTCCAAACTTTCAAAGTTCTGTGTCCTAACACATATATGAATCTGTACAGCAACAGAAAATATGACATATTTTTTAACAGGACTATAGAATAAAAATTGAATGGCAATTTGCAAGGAAAAATTGGAATAGGGCTATGATTGAATTAAAATGAATTTTGAGGTTTGCCTAAAGTTAGCTCACTCTGATTTGTGACCCTTTGTAGCCATGTTCATAGAATTATGGAGCTAAGAGGGAGTCATTAATTTTATAAGTAAACTAGCTGACCTAAAGATTTTTTTTTAGTTTGTGCAAGGTAATGGGGTTAAGTGGCTTGCCCAAGGCCATACAGCTAGGCAATTATTAAGTGTCTGAGGCCAGATTTGAACTTTAGTACTCCTGACTCCAGGGCTAGTGCTCTATTCACTGCACCACCTAGCCACCCCAGACCTAAAGATTTAAAGTGATTTATCCAAGATGATGCATCCACTACTTTGATATAATTTAGGAAATTAAAAACTAATTGTATACATATTTTTCTTATAAATTTGTCATCTGTCAATGAACATGATTGACTAATATATTAGCAATAATTACTTCAAATGCCATACTGATCCTGCAGAGTATATGTATGTCTGTAGCCTAATATGTCTAAGTGGCATGTAACATTAATCATCTTCACAACCAAGATCTATATCACACTTTGAAATTTTCAAAATGTAATTAGCTGTGTGACCTTAGGCAAATCACTTAACTCTATTGCCTTGCAAAAACCTAAAAAAAATTTTAAAATGTTTTACACATGTAACATGTGGGATGGGAACCCCCAAGTTTCTGTGGTCAAGGACATTTAGGTTCTAATCTGAACTGTGAACCCAAGAAGATCATTTTATCTTTTTTGGTTCACTGCCTCTTTTTATTTTTATTTCTGGGAAAAAATCTCTAAATGTAACTTTTCTTTTGGCTTGTCTCTATGGGTCCCAGATTTGAATCATAGTTCCCAATCACTCAAGGAAATAATGTATATGAATTAGACATCCTTATATCATTTCACAGAAAATGCCCCTATATGCAAATGATTCATTAAAAGAACATAAGCAAATATAGAAACATAATATAGTCAAATAGCTCATGAGTTCCTCTTAATAAAAAAGTTTAAATTGCTCAAAAGGCAAAATTTTGATATTCAACTGGCTTCCCATTTCTCCCATAGGGTTTTCAACAGTTCTTCTCAAACTCCTTGTGTCATATGTATTTTGGATTCCTATCAGAAAGTAAACACTCCTCAGGGCTGATTGAAAAACATTCCCCTTCCCTTCAGACCTTCAGTGTTATATAACTTTCTGATTTTGTCCTCTGAAGAGGAAATAGCATGGGAATCTTTTGGATAATCTTCCTTATCAATGGTGTACAACACCAGGAATTCATTTCTTTCTGAAAGATTCTACTCCAAAACTTCTGAGCTTGGTAATTCTTGAACTTTGGGTTGGTCTGTAAATATGTTGCCTCTCAGAAAATTTCCTTTGTATGTGTAGAAAGCCAGATTGTAGGATCTTTTTGCTTAGAGAATTCAGAATCTCTTTTGCATTTGGAAATGTAGAATATTTTTCCCTTTTGAATCACCTTAGACTATATGGGACATATGGTTTTTAAAATTAATTTATTATTTTCATCCATATGCATATATATATATATTATATATATATATATATATATATATATATATATATATATATATATTTAAGCTACAAAATTTCCTCCCACCCTGCTGCCTCCCCTCAGTAGCAAACAGTCAGGTTAGCATTACACATACATATTTTTGATAAACATGTTTGCATATTAGTCCTTTTAGGTATGAGGAATTAGGATCAAGGGAAAGAGATACATAAGAAATTATTTTTCTAATGTGTTCATCAGATTCGGAAGGGCTGGTTTTTCTTTTTTTCTTTCTTTTCTCTTTTTTTTCTTTGTATTTTATTCTTCTGAATGGGGATAATATTGTCCATAGTTGGTTTAGTCCAGTTGTCCTAGCTCTCTGAACTACTGAGAGGAGCTGCTTGCATTAGGGTTGATCATCTAACAATGTTGTTGGGGACATATGGTTTTGTAGGAAGTTTATCAGTGTTGATATTTTTTAGACTTTGTAAACTTTCAGCAACTCTTTTTCTTAGGTTTTCTGAATGTACATGATACTTATATGTGCCTTTATATGAGGGCAGTCTTATTCAGTTTCTGGAAGGAAGTACCTGAACTTATTTGTATACTCTTTCCAGAGAATTTTAAGAGGAGTTTCTTCTGTGATAAGAGTTTGTCCTTCTAAGTTCCAACCAGTCAATTATTCTGGAAGCCTGCCTAATCATTAAAAATCAAACAGGAGTTATTATCTTGTATTACAGGACTGAAGATCAGTCCCTCTATATTGATGTATGTACAGATATTCTCTAGTGTCAACTAAAATGAATCCATGGAAACTTGGAACCTATTTCTGAAGATATGAGACTGAAGGATAAATATTGTGAGATGATAGAAGAGTCTTACTAATTACTAATTGTTGAGCTGAAAATGAGAATGCCATCAAAAGGGACATCCTGTTCTCATGTTGCTTTTCTTTTCCTTTGAGATTTTGAGGAGGAAAGATTACTTATAGGGAGTCCAATATTAGGTGAAACAGTACTGGGAGTTAGAAGATCTAGTGGTACCTTTTGAAATCTCATCAGAGTCCCATGGGTTACCAGAGTTGAATGATGGCAGAAGTAGTGATCACTAGAGTGATTGTAATGCATCATATGGGAAAAAAAAAAACTTTGATAGACATAGAAAAAGTTACCCAAGAACAATTGTAGATTCAAGGATTGTCATGCTTCCTGTAGAGATAAATACTGATTATGGGACTTTAACAAGTGTCTTCTTTTTAATTTACAAAACCATCAACAACACCCTTTATAAATAGAAATGTAATAGTAAGTCAGATCCTATCCTGTTGGGTTGGGTCTAGTTCCATCCATCATGTTGGTTGGTCAGCAGGGGTTGCTCTGCTCTTCTTCATGGATGGTACAGCCAAGAAAGTTGCTTATAAAATATTATACATACCAAACTCTCTCTTTCATTGGATGTCTGCTGGTCATTATAACTTTCTGTCTGACTTTTTGCCATTTCAATTTTAAAAATAAATTCCAAGCTCACACAGAGACACACATCCTCGCTCCCTTGTTCACACATGCACACACACTAAATCCCAGGCAAAGAAATACACCCTTCCATGGTCCATACATTCAGTGTCCAGAAAGAGTCCAGTACATGTGCTTGATCCCATTAGGCATGGAGGCGTTCATCCTCCAGGCAACTGGTCCTCATCAAGGCTGAGCCATCTTTCTGATGTGGATTTTGTTCTCAACCTTTATGAAGAGATAAATGGGCTTCAAATAAAAACGAATTGCCTTGCCTCATTGTCACATGGATTCTCTGTGTGTCTTAGCACTTTTGTACTTCATTTATTCCATTTTCCTCATGGCCTCAGTGTACATTTGGGAAGGACATCTCTCTCTCTCTCTCTCTCTCTCTCTCTCTCTCTCTCTCTCTCTCTCTCTCTCTCTCTTCTTTCTCTTTTTCTCTCTTACATCCTTTTTGTTATCTCCCCCACCACCTTTCTCTACCCTTCACCTATCTAATTAGTTTCCAGATCTTATAATTTCTTTTTCTATACTATCTCTTCTTTCTTGGTCACAGCTGGATGCTAAACTCTTACTCTCAAGCTTAGTGGTTGACTGTAAAAATCTACAAAACTCCCCATGCCACCATGACCCCTTCTTGCTGCCCTCCCCCCACCCACAGTGTCTTGTCCTTTTAATTGTTTTTCTGTTCTCTGCCCTTGCAATACCTAGTGTGATCATGCTGATCCTATTGCAAAATAGAATGATTTCTGTCATTAGGAATTCGACTCTGAGACTCTAGAAGTGATAAGAAATCAGAATGAAAGGATGAGCTTTAGTTCAAATCTACACTTATATTTTGCTCCTTTAATTCTTCCTCTCTTCTCCTGCAGATATCTACAGAATTCCCCTGTAGCCTTGAATATCAAGATCTCACATTATTTCTTTAGTTTGGATCTTGAAACTACATAGTCCTCAATATAATGAAGGGACATTGGCTTATGGGATCACATTTTGTTGTAAGGTCATGGAGTAGTTTAACTTTGCTTCAAATAGCATGGTAGACAGCAGAGAAAGGGGTGCTAAGTGTGAATGAGTTATGTTATCTTGGATTAGGAAGATAGTTTATGTTGCTTTATAGTTAGTGTATAATTTCTATTTTGGAGAGGTTTGATAGGTCATAAAGAGAAAATATCTAGACTGCCATTTTGTTGGTCCATTTACTGAGTCTAGTTATAAAAGGCTAAAATAAGTTTTGAACCAGTTAGAACCAGTTTTGTAATGTGTACACATCCTCCACAGTCTCCCCAAGATGCTTTCCTTATTTGTTACCATAATTACACTTAAAGCATACTCATCTCTCCACATGAAAAGATGCTGTTTCAGGTTTTTGGAATGTGTGCCCAAATTCCATTACATATTGAGTGTTAGATTTGGAAATATTAATTTAACAGTTATAAAAGCAAAGTGCAAGGGAGACATAAGGGGTGGACTTGTAGATTTCGGTGTCATTTGCATAGATATGATAGTTGATCCCTTGGCAGCTGATATTAAAAGTGCAAAGAGAAGAAAATTCTGGAAGTATGCCTTTCTATAGGGAGGAGAAAAGGAATGATGATCCATTAAGGAAGAATGAACAAGATTATATAAGATAAGGAAGACAAAGTCGTGCCCTGAAAGCTCGAAAAGATGTGTCCAGGAAAAAAAAGAGGGATAGATAAATATATCAAATGATGCAGAGAGTTCAAGAAATTTAAGAATGAGAAAAATTCTTTTGATAAAGCAAGGTAGGCATAATCAGAGACCCTCTTAGGAGCAGTTTCAACTGAGTGCTAGAATCATAAATATAAAAAGTTAAGGTTTGAATGGGATGTGATATAGTAGTAGTAGTAGAGCCAACAGATGTATATAGGGATTTGGTCATTTTAAAAAATCAACATTCTCCTAGTAATATATAACAAATCATTAAGTAAAGTAATGTAAGAAGAATTAAATTTTGGAATAACTTTTAAGTCAATAGAAGATAGTTACTGGGTATAAATAAGCTACAAGGTAATATGAACAATGATTTATATGCACATCATGATTCAGTGGAAAACTTGTTGAACTTGGAATTATGAAACTTGAATTTAAATATTACCTTTGTCATTGTATAAGCTGGGCAAGTGATCTAACCTCTCTATTCCTCAGTTTCTTCCTATGTAAAATGAAGGAGTTGGACTTCAAACACTGTCAGTCACTTTGTATTTTTTGTGAATAAATCCCAAAATCTGTGTAATAAAGTAATGATTAAATCATTTAGTAGAGGAAAATGAACTAGAAAGGAGGTGTAACTCTCTCTCCAGTCTTTGAAAGATTTAGACAAGGGCATCCACTCATGAACCATTTATTCATAGTTAAGCAATTTTATTGTGTGAATAAATTGAGAAAACAAATATATTGAAATGGCTAATAGTCATTTATAGCAAATATATTCAATACAATTTTTGTGAAGTCAAAACACAAAGGAACTCTAAGCAGAAGCTTGGGTGGACTTAAAATAACATCTGAATGTGGGGATTCAAAAGAAGAATATTTTGAATGGATCCAGGATCTGGGGAACCCAAAATTCCTTGTTATCTCTAGTATTCTTGGAAAGGTACTGAACTCAGGGCAATATTCTAGGTGAAAATAATCTTTAATTAGATTCATATAGTATAATAATGTTTCCTGAATGTAAAACATCCATATTGACTAATATTGCTGCTGTTTTATTTATTTATTTTTCTTTTTAAAAGGGACAGCTTAATAGTGGGAGAGATTACAAAGAGGGGATTGTTATGTCTTGATTAAACTATTACTAAACAAAAAAAAAAGCAAAGAAATGTTGAAATCTCATTCAGGACACATAGGATTCAAAAAAGAGGAAATCATAATAATGGTGAAGGAAAACAAAAAAAAAATTAACATTCATAAATATTCAATAAAAGTAAACAGTTCATTGATTTGCTAATTATTGAACTATGATAAAGTCACTTAATTTTATCCTAATTTTGTTCATTTGAACATTAGCAATAATGATATGAATAGTAGCTATTTTGCAGAGTGATTAAATCAGGTAAAAAGCTTGTATTTAAATAATTAATTCAATTGTGTTACTTTACACAATATAACTAATTAAATATTTGCTTTCCTGAACTCCTGTAAGTATGGCTATTGACTTTCTGCTTATTAAAAATGATGACTAGAACAGACTTATAAACTTTTAACATGATTTTCAAAACTCTGCAAAGTAGATATTATTTGAATTATTATTCTATATTTTCAAATGAAAGAAAATAAGGCTTGAATTAAGTGACTTTCCTATGGTACAATAACTAGTAAGGCAAGGAACTATAAAAGTTTTTGTACTGGTATCCATGAAATATCAGAAGAACTTAAGAAGATTCTCCAGGATATTAAGTAATCTTTAATGGAAAACTGATGAAAGAATATGAAAAAAATATACAGAATGAGAAGATACAGTTATAATTTATAACTGTGCAGAAAATGCCCAAATGAGTGAGATTATGGGTTCTTTAATGTATTGAAAAAGCAAAACACAAAACACAAACATTTAACCCAGAAACTAAATATGTTATGATTTTATATCTGGAAAGATTAAACAGAACTAGAAATACTCTCCTCTTTCCCCCTTTCTTTTAATTTGATTTTCAATGACCACATGTATTTAATCATTATGCATATCCACTCCTACTTTTTTGTCTGAACTTCACTCCATTATTATTAGCTTTTTAGCTCCTAGATTTCCTAATGGATTATCCAACCCAATTTTTCCAAAATAGAATTTATTACATCTTCCAAATTACTCTCAAACTATCCCTTCTCTAATCCCCCTCTTGTATTTTATAACAACACCTCTGTTGAGGTATTTAATGAATGAATTTGAACAAGACTGAATTTTTATTACTATTTCTTGTTTTTGTTCTTTTTTGTTCTATTTTTTGTTCTGTTACTTATTTTTGTTCTCAGAATTTACTTTTCAAAAATCACTGTGTAAACATTTTCAGTATTGTTGTTGATATAACAAAGGCAAAGCAATATTTTTTTTAACATAGAAGAGATAAATAGTAGCCTTTTGTAAATTAGAGAAAAAAACAAAAGTTTTTTTTCTTCACACAGGCTTTTTAGTGTCTTCACTTATGATACCTTCCACAATATACCTTCCACAACATAACTAATTTAATGTTCATTTTTCTAAATTCATGTTGATATTCTGCTTATTAGAAATGACTGGACTCATATAAAACACAATGTGTTCAACTTAATGAAATTTTTAATGAAATAATATATTAAATAACTTGTTGCCAGAAGAAAGATGAGATTCATATTTCATTATTTTAAGAAATTTCTATTTTTATCTTGTTAAATATATGATCATTATTCTGCAATACCCATGAATCTTGTATTGAAAATAATTGCTTAGTTTCATCTCCTCAAAATGTTACTTATCGAATTGCTAGAGTATTTGGAAATTTAATATCACATCAAACACAATGGTCATCTAATTTTTAGCCCAGAAGGCTATATATTCCCAATGATGCTTGCTTAGGTATTCAATTGAAACCAATGAGAATATTTGAAAAATTGCCTGCCATATTTGATATTTCATAAGTCTAATATGTCTTCCAAAATCACATAATTTACCATTTCTCCTTTACTCATAATTTACAATTTATACTTATGGATATACATACAAACACACATAAACAAACACTGCCTAACAAGACTTAGGAAACTTAGGATCCTGAAGTCAGGAAAACCTGGGACCAAGGTTTTACTTTGACATGTTTTTACTAAGTGTCTCTGAAACATTTTTACTAGTCACTTAAATTTTAAGTGTCCTAGGGATTGTTTTAATATTTTAAGTTATAGAAAATTTGTGTATCTATAGTAGTGCAGGGAGGAGTAGTGGTGTTGGTGGTGACATTGGTGGAATGAAAATTCCCACATTTATGAACTCTTGTGTCTTAACACTTGCATCCCTTAAATCTCATGTACAAACAAATGTAATGATTTCAGTTAAAGATTTACTGCTGTAATTTCCTTTAGAACTTGAAAAAACAAAAAACAAACACATGAATTATATTGCTCTTAGATTTTTTTGCCAGAGCCAATTCTTTATTTAGAAATTACTTCTTTGTCTTATATATAAATATATATATATATATATATATATATATATATATATAAAGAAAATTATTAATGGCATTGCAGAAGTCTTAAATTTTACACAAAAGGTTATCGTCAATAAATTTTTTCATATATTAAATATTTCAATAAAAGCTAAAACTTTATACATCTCTGGGAATGGAAGACAATAGAAAAATGATAATTATAGATTTATCATATTTGGCATTCATTCTCTAGTTCTGCCATGTCAAAAGTTTTGTTTTAACTCTTTCTAGAACATGACAGTATAATTCTTTTTCCCTCCATTTTAAAATCTATCATGCTTTGAGAATCAACTTTATTTAAAAGCAAAACCAAAATATCTCTAAGTTAATTATGTATTCAAACTTCTATCAGAAATAAATCTATTATCTTCATAGTTTTTTTCCACTGTCAAGAATATTCTTTCTACTGTCAAGAATATGGCTAGATGGTCAAAATAGAAAGAGCAAGAAATAGAAACAAGTTTCTCTCATATATAGAGCATATCTGCAATATAATTTAAAATTTTAGAGCTCACAGTTTAAAGTTCACTGTAGAGTTAAACATGTCATTAAATTATTTAACTGCATTATCCATTTGAATTAAGTAGAATATCTCTCTGGCACATAATTAGCTTAAGAGAAAACTGTTATAAACATATTTTATTTATTTCTGCCTCTATAAATATAGATACTGTGCTCATTTTAATGTTTTGTGAAATGAATGTCAGCTGGTGAAAGATCAATTTGATATGGTTTAGGCATGATGTGTTAAAAAAAAACATTTGGTCCTCCAAACTAAAAGCTATGATAGAAGAAGTCATGCTAATTAATTGAATAACCCCTGAAGAATTAGAATAAGAGCATGTACAATATTGACTAAGTTACTATGAAAAATACACTTGAAATTAGTTTTTCTTTAACGCTTATTTTAGAGATTTATTTTTTTGTTCCTTTCAACCATGACTTATTATAGTTACAATGTCAGTCTTGTAGGTAGGTTGTAAAGATGTCTGAATGGTGCAATATTGAATAAATTGTCACAATGATACATGAATCAAGCAAGTCTTTTTTTTTTAATCTCTCTCTTTACATCTGGTTATCTTTCAGAAGACAGTAGCATCCATACTTCTTTCAAAGTATCTCTGAATTGGAAAAAGTCATGTCTATTTCCAGTTTCCTACTGGCACTAAATCTTTTTACTTTAGGCAAGATAAGGAAAAGAACCCACACAAGTGCCCATGGTGGTGGAAGGAACACTAGGAAAATGAATAATTTTTCAATTTGTATCTTTATTGTATCTATATTCAAATTGTATATTATTTGAAGGCTGAGTCTCTATCATGGTTTAGGTTGCTTAGACACTACAGTTATTTTTGAACTGACATAGTTATGATGTATTTGAAACAAATTTTTAAAATTATTGAAATGCCACCATTTTCTCAATTTTTGATTATTTCAAAAGGTTTCTTCCAGAAAAATCAATAAAATGAATCAATGGTGGAATAGAGAGCAAGAGAGAAAGATAGAAAGACAGAGACAGAGAAAGAGATTGAGAGAAATACAGAAATAGAGTCAGAGACAGAGAGACCCATATGGAGACAGAGAGAGAAAAAGACAGAAACAGAGATAGAGAAAAAGCTGATATTTAATATATTCAACATGTAAAACTGAAAGAACCATGGTTATAACCATAATTAAACAAAGTAAAGACAGACTAAGGATTTAAAGTACAAATGCTTTCCGAATTAAAATCTTGAGTTCAAGCCTGGAACATCATATTTGGAGGCAATGGTGACTTGAAGATGTGTGTCTGTGTGAGTAGAATTGGTGCTAAATCTGAATCTTTCTTGCTGCTTCAAGAGAGGACACATATGATTTTTATCTTTGTTTTGGGAGAAACCTAGAGATAAATGTAATAAACTTTAGAAAGATGTATGTAAAGGAAAAATAAGTACCTTAAAACAACCTTATTTCTGACTATCTTCCCTAGAGACATTTTGGGAAGTCATTTGTATTAGAAAGGGGACTCTATTAGTTAAGGTAATATACTACACTCCTAGTAAGAGGGCTCACTCATTCTGTTTTTTCCTATTTGTTTGTTTGTTTTTGTTATTGGTTTTGTTTTTCTGACATATCTAATCGATATAACTTTTTTGATTTTTTTCCTCTTCTTGGATAAATGGCTTTGTTTGTTATCCATGATTTGGGATAGTGTTTTGTGGAAATATAATTTGGTAAAAAGGGGTTAAATCAGCATATACAAGCAGATACAAGAAATATTTATTTCTCATTAAGAGATCAACAAGGATAATAAATTAAGCCTATATACCAATAATATTTTGGGGTACTAATAGGTATAATCTAATTCAATAACTAATCTCTAAGGGGCAAACAGTAGCATTGTATCTCTTCCTTCACTGTTCCAGGGAAGAACCCAAGTCTCCCTTGGACAAAGGTAGCCAAAATTCCAGAGATATTTATCAAAGCCTTCCTGTGAGCCAGAGTTAGATATATTTGCTTAGTTTTATTTGTTTTTTTTTTTTTAATTTGCAAGGCAGTGGGGTTAAGTGACTTGCCTAGTGCCTCACAGCTAGGTAATTATTAAGTGTCTGAAACTGGATTTGAACTCACAGGTATTCCTGACTCCAGGGACATGGTCTATCCACTGCACCACTTAGCCATCCCCCCAGAGTTAGATATTTAGACATATTTAGACATAGAGCCCTATGAATATTTGTTATTAACTTATATGGATGACATAGATGCACTAGAAAAAATACAAAGCAATAAAATGAAAATAATCATATCAAGTAAAGGAAATTGAGATTTTTGGAACTCAATTCTCTAAAAGTCGGTATAGTTTGAATTGTTTTTAAATATCTGATGATAGTTTAAATAATTAATAGGTCACAAGGGAAGACTACACTATTTTTCTTTTTTGTTATGTTCTTAACATCTTAAAGTTTAAACCAGTGATGAAAATCACACACTCTCATGCTATTTTTTAACATCAATTGTGAAAACAAAATGATTAATTGAATAGATTTGAATATGACCCAAGACTGAAATTTATATGCGCTTAGAGCAAAATACATGCAACTCTGGAAGGACAAAGAAGTACAATTTTTAAGTAATGCTAAATGCTAGATTTAATTTTCTCCCTATTAACCCTGAATGATCCTTAACTAAATCTTCATTTTCAAAGGAAGCAGAGAGTAATAAGTTTATCATAGAATTTTCATATTTTCTTTGGAAGACATAGTCAAATAATTAATTTTCTATGGTTTGGGCTCCAATTGTATCTAGTATATTTGGTCCTTTCATTTCTCTTCTATTCCCCCTCTTCTATGCCCTTCCTTTATTTTTAACAACTTGCAGACTACAAATACATTTATTATCTTAATTCTTGACCATGTATACAAAACAAGACAGAAAAATTTGAATTTTTGTAAGTCAATGACTCTATTGCATTAGTTATTTATATTATGATCTAAGCTATTTCCAAACTACATTTGCTATAAAAATAAAATCAGACCTTCTATGACAAGAGAAACAAAAATAGGATTAGGTCCCTCTGCACTTGGATTTCAATGGAAATCTTCCTCTTTTTCTTTTTAGTTTGTAACAGAATTAACAGCAATAACATAAATATAAAGAGGAAAGAAATTAAGATTATGAAATATATTTATTGTTCATAATTATTTGAAAACATAGGAAATAATTATTTAAATGTAATTGAAAACTTTTTGATAAATAAAATCAAAATAACTGGGATAAGAAGGAAATCTGACAACTGAGAAGAAGTTGTAATTTGGAGGAAAGTGTAATGCACAAGAAGTAAAAGATATGAGTGGTTTTGCTAAGGGATTGTAAACTGATTCCTGCGCCATAGGAACAGCAAAATGAAGGACTAAACATTTTCTTGAGAATTTACTAACTCTTAAAAATCCGCCAAAACAGTAATTATGTGCCAAAGATCAGTAATTGCAATTTTCTTTCACAGTGCAAAACAAGAAGTCTAACAAGTCAGCATTTCTAGGAATTTACAACAGAGAATTCAAATCTCTAATGAATTCACTCAGCACTTCTTACTCCTTACAATTTCCAATAGCTACCACATTCTGATAAGACACACAAGTCTTGGATTCTTGGAATTCAATTAACAATTTCCCTGTTGTTGTATATTCAAAATTAGCACACATACAATACCATATGTATTGCATTAGAAAAAGGGAAATCTAATTAGGGAGAAATTTTTTCATGATAATTCTGAAACAAGGGATCAGAATCTAAGCTACATAGACAACATTTATGCATGTGGAATGTCTTAAATGGGCAGTTTGTAATATTTAAACTTACTAAATTTTATCTTTTAGACTAGTAATACACTTCAAGAGCTGAATAATGTGTCAGAAAAGTTAGACATAATAGCCCTCTGGAGAAAATTAAATGAGGATAGAAAAGAATTTACATTATTTTCTGCAGTGCATGGCGCCCATATAAAAATTGACCATGTATTAGGGCATAAAAGCCTCATAATCAAATATAGAAAGGCAGATATGCATTCTTTTCAGATCATGATGCAATAAAAAATCATAGATGATAAAGAGACATAGATAGACATAACATAATTGGAAACTAATCTAATATTTTTGTTTTCTTTTTTTTTTGCTTGTTTTTTTTGCAAGGCAGTGTGGTTAAGTGACTTTCCCAAGGTCACACAGCTAGGTAATTATTAAGTGTCTGAGGCTGGATTTGAACTCAGGTCCTCCTGACTCCAGGGCCAGTGTTTTATACACTGCACCACCTAGCTGTCCCTAAATAACCTAAATTTAAAGAATGAGTGCACCAAACAACAAATCATAGAAATAATTAGTAAGTTCTTCAAAGACAATGATAATAAAGAGACAATATATCAAAGCTAATGGAATATAGTCAAAGCAGTTATTAGGGGAAGAGATAGAAAGAGAAATTCCATTTAAAATAACTTTAGACAATACAAAATACTTGGAAATCTACCTGCCAAGGTACGCTCAGAAACTATATGAAAACAACTTTGAAACACTTGAGACAAATAAAATCCGATCTACATAATTGGGCAAATATCAATTGCTCATGGGTAACCCAAGACAATATATTAAAAATAGCAATTCTACCTAAATTATTCATTGGCATATCAATTTAACTTCTAAAAAATTACTTTATCAAGGGGGAAAACAGTATCTAAATTTATATAGATGATCAAAAGGTCAAGAATAACAAGGCCATTAAAAAATGCAAAGGAAAGTGACCTAGCCATACCAGATCTAAAATTGTATTATGAAGTAGCAATCATCAGAACTATTTGGTACTGGCTATGAGATGAAGTAGTGGATCAGTGGTATACATTAGGTGCAAAAGAGACTGCAGTAAATGATTATAATAATCCACTGTTTGATAAACTCTGGAATAAAGACTCTCTGTTTGACAAAAACTTCTGGTAAGTTAGAATTTAGTATGTCAGAAACTAGGCATAGATCAATATCTCACACACTGAACCCAGATAAGTTCAAAATGGGTAAAGGATTTAGACATAAAAGGTGGTAACATAAACCAGTTAGGGAAACAAGGGATAGTTTATCTGTCAGATCTATGGAAAGGGAAGTCATATATGACCAAAGAAGAGTTAGAGAACATTATAAAAGACAAAATTATTTCTATTACCTTAAATTAAAAATAATTCTCCATAAATAAAATCAATTCAGGCAGGATCAAAAGGAATGCAATAAACTTGGAAATAATTTTTACTAGTGTTTCTGACCATTCTAAAATATATGGAAAATTGAGTCAAATTTATAAGAATACAAGTCATTCTGCAATTGATAAACGGTCAAAGAATATGAAAAGGCAATTCTTAGATGAGGAAATTAAAGCTATCTATGTAATATGAAAAAATTCTTAATTTTTGATTAGGGAAAGGCAAATTTATTTATTTATTATTATTATTTTTTAGATTTTTCAAGGCAATAGGGCTAAGTGGCTTGCCCAAGGCCACACGGCTAGGTAATTATTAAGTGTCTGAAGCCAGATTTGAACTCAGTTACTACTGACTCCAGGGCCGGTGCTCTATGCACTGCGCCACCTAGCCGCCCCAAGAAAGGCAAATTTAAACAATTCTGAGGTACCACCTCATACCTATCAGACTGACCAAATTTTAAAAAAATGGCCAATGTTGGAGGGGATGTGGCAAAATTAGGACATTAGTTCAGTGTTGATGGAGTTAGGAACTTAATCCAACCTTTCTGTTTCTTTATTTGTTTTGAATTTTGCAATCAGTGGGGTTAAGTGACTTCCCTAAAATCACACAGCCAAGTAAGTATTAAGGGTCTGAGGTCGAATTTGAACCAAGCTCCTCCAGGAGCAATACTCTATCCAATGCATCACCTATCTGCCCCTGATCCAACCTTTCTGGAGAGGAATTTGGAATTATGCCCAAAGGTCAATGAAATCATGCATAACCTTTGATCCATCAGTACTACAACTGGGTCTATTCCAAAAAGATCATGTAAAAGAGTAACAGATGCACATGTACAAAAATATTTATAACAACTTTTTGTAGTAGCAAAGAACTGGAAATTGAGGTAATACCCATCAACTGTGGAATGACTGAACAAATTGTGGTATATGAATATGATGGAACATTGTTGTTCTATAAGAAATTATGATTTCAGAACATGATAAGACTTACATGAACTGATATTGAGTGAAATTGGCAAAACCAGAAGAACATTATATACACTAACAGCAACATGGTGTGATGAACAGCTATGATAGAATTGATCATTTCTGCAGTACAATAATCAAAGACAATACTAAGATTTGTGTTGGAGAATAGTATCCATTTCCAGAGAAGTAACTGTATTTTAAATGCAGACCAAAATTTAATATCTTCAACTAAAAAAAGTCTTACGAATTATGTCATTTTTCTTTTTATTTTTTTATTTGTATATTATTCTTCTTTCACAGCATGATTAATATGAATCTATGTTTGGCATGGTTATAAGTACAGAACCTATATTATATTGCTTTCTGTCATGGGGAGAGGGGAATGGAAGGAGGGAGAGAAATGTAAAACAAATTTAAAACTACTATTACATATAATTGAAAATATAAAGACAATAAAATGCTTTAAAAATAGGATTTATCTCAATTTTTTTTATTTTTATATGTTTATATATAATATATGTATGTGTATCTATTTCTGTATCTTTATATATGTTTGTGTGTGTGTGTGTGTGTGTGTGTGTGTGTATGTGTGTGTGTGTGTATCCCCAGTGCTTTGCACAGTGCCTGGAATATAGTATTATATATAATAAACTATTTCTTCATCTCTTTCTATCTATAGATATCAATTATTGCAGTTTACTTTCTTTATAAGCATTTAGCTTCATCCTGTAACTTCCAAAGATATCCTACTTATAGTTCTATGATTTTGGTCTTCCTTTTGTTTGTTTCATTACAAATGATCCCTTTTTTCTTTCTTTTATTTTACGTTTTGGGAGAAATATCTTCTCTTTGAGTTTGTATGGTAGATATTATTCTGAAATAAATCTACTACAACACAGAAATTAAAGATTTCAAAAAACCTAGGTTTTATTTTGGTTCAGCACAGAGTCAGACTTCAGAAAAAATAGTTCTGATTCGAATTTCTGAAAAGATTTTATAGAGAAAAGTATCACAGAGAGGCACAGAAATAAATAACTTTACATATTTCAAACCTGTTCATCCTTTTAAAACATTAAAGTTAAAAAAAGACATCCATAAATGCATGCTTCTTTCAATGTCAAAAAAAGTTGAACAAATTTAGTTAAACAAAGTCATAATTTCAGACATCCCCTAAAAAAACAAACCTAAATAGAACTAAATCCGCTTAAAGATTAAACTACAATTAAAAAGTTAATTAAGTGCTGATTTGGAAGGAAAATTGACATATTTATAGTAGATTATCTTCCTTGAATAAAATTCCTTCAGGAAGCATTGGCAACAATGATGACTAGTCCTATTTCTTCTTCATCTCCTGTTCATTTTCTCCCTCTCTTGCACTCCCTCTCCACCATCTCCCTCTTCTATCTCTGAGATATGTTAGAGGCTCTTTCACTTTGTGTCAGACAGGTTGTTGGTGTTTGTCCCTAGTCTTTAAACAGGATCAATGACAATCACAAGATGTTTTCTTGACTCCTACTTCAATCAAATTTTTTTTGAAGTGTAATGTGAATTTTACTTTTTTAAAAATTTATTTTCATCCATTTGTATATGCATATTTTCAAGTTACAAAATTTCCTTCCACCTTCCCTTCCCACCCCCCTTCCCTCAGCAGCAAATAATCAGGTTAACATTGTACATACATATCTAATAATCTAATAATCATATTTACAGATCAATATTAATTATTTTCATCATGAGGAATTAGGATTAAGGGAAAGAGATAAATAAGAGATAATTTTTATAAAGAATTCTTCAGATTCTGGGGGGGTTGTTTTATTTTTTTATTGTGTGTTTGTGTTTGTGTTTCGTTTTGTTTTTCTTCCTTTAGCTGGGTATAACATAGACCATAGCTGTTTTAATACAGTTGTCCTAGCTCTCTGAACTGCTGAGACAAGCTACTTCCATCAAAGCTGCCCATCTCATAATGTTGTTGTCAATGTGTACATTGTTCTCTTGGTTCTACTTCTATCTCTCAGCATCATATCCCATAGGTCATTCCATGCTTCTCTACAGTCCAACCATTTGTAGTTTCTTATGTTGCTATAGAATTCCATGTTATTCATGTATCATAACATGTTTAGCCATTTCTCAATTGATGGGAATCCCCTCAATTTCCAATTCTTTGCCACTGCAAAAAGAGCTGCTATGAATATTTTGGAACACGTAGGACATTACCCCTTTATTAAAAATAATTTCTTCTAGATATATCTAGAATTGGAATTCCTGAGTGAAAGGATAAGAACAGTTTTAATATTGTTTGGGCATGGTTCTATATTGCACTCCAGAAAGTTGGATTCATTCACAATTCCACCAGCACTACATCAATGTCCCTATCCTCCCACAATCTTTCCAACATTGATCATTTTCTCTTTTTCTCATCTTGGCCAGTCTGATAGGTGTGAGATGATACCTCTTTGTTGTTCTAGTTGGCATTTCTCTAATCAATAATGATTTGGAAAATTTTTTCATATGATTACATATGACTTTACTTTTTTCATTTGAAAACTGTTTATTGATATCCTTTGACCATTTATCAATTAGGGAATGACTTATGACCTTATAAATTTGATGCAACTCTTTACATAATTTAGAAATGAGACCTTTATCAGAACACCAAGTTGTGAAGATTGGTTTCTAGCTTTCTGTTTCCTTCTAATTTTGGCAGCATTGATTTTATTAGGACAAACCCTTTTTAATTTAATATAGTCAGAATCATTCATTTTGCAACTTTATAATGTACTCTAATTCTTGTTCGGTCATAAATTTATCCCCTTTCCATAGATCTGATAGAGTGTTTCTTGGTCAATTAATTTATCTATGGTTTGACTCTTTATGTCTAAATCCTCACCCATTTTGTCCTTATTTGGGTAAGGGTGTGATATGTGGATCTATGCCTAGATTTTGCCATACTATTTTCCCGGGTTCCTCAAAATTTTTTTTCAAATAGTGAGTTCCTATCCCAGAAGCTGATGTCTTTGAGTTTGTCAAATAGTAGATTGCTGTAGTCATTTACTGTAGTTTCTTTTGAACCTATCCTAATCCACTGATCCATTACTCTCTTTCTTTTTCTTCTTTTTTTTTTTAGTTTTTGCAAGGCAATGAGGTTAAATGACTTGCCCAAGGTCACACAGCTAGGTGATTATTAAGTGTATGAGGTCAAATTTGAATTCAGATCCTACTGGCCAGTTCTCTATACACTACATCACCTAGCTACCCCCATTATTTTATTTCTTAATCAGTAACAGGCAGATTTGATGACTGCTACTTTACAGTATAGTTTTAGATCTGGTAGATCTAGACCCCATTCCTTTACATTTTTTTCCCATCAGTTCCCTTGCTTTTCTTGACCTTTTGTTGCTCCAGATGACTTTGCTTACAATTTTTTTCTAGCTCAGTAAAGTAGTTATTTGGTACTTTGATTGGTATGGCATTGAATAAGTAATGCAATTTGGGTAGAATTGTCATTTTTATTAGATTAACTTGATCTAACCACGAGCATTTGACATTTTTCTACTTATTTTGATCTGACTTTATTTGGTGAGAAGTGCTTTATAACTGTGTTCATACAGTTTCTGGGTTTCTCTTGGGAGGTAGATTTCCAAGTTTTTAATGTTGTCTATAGTTTTATCGTTATTTTAAATGGAATTTCTCTTTCTATCGCTTGCTCTCTTTTTGTTAATATATAGAAATACTGATGATTTATGTGGGTTTATTTAACATCCTCCTACTTTGCTGAATTTGTTAATTGTTTCAAGGAGTTTTTTAGAAGATTTTCTCAAGTTTTCGAAGTACCATCATATCATTTGCAAAGAGTAAAAATTTTGCTTCCTCAATTGCCAGTGCTGATTCTTACAATTTCTTTTTCTTTTCTTATTGCTATAGCTAGCTTTTCTAAGAATATATTGAATACTAATTGTAATAATGGACATCCTTGTTTAACCCATAATTTTACTGGAAAATGCTCCAAGTTAATTCCCATTACATAAAACATTTGTTGATGGTTTTCGATAGATAGTATTGATTATTTTAAGCAAAACTCTTTATTCCTAAACTTTCTAGTGTTTTTAATGGTGATGGATATTGTATTTTATCAAAGGCTTTTTCAGCATCTATTGAGATAATCATATAATTAATGTTGATTTTGCTATTGATATGTTTAATAACATTGAATGCTTTGCTAATGTTGAACCATCCCTGCTGAATCCCTGTTGAATTATACCTGGTTTAAATCCTACCTGATCATATTGTATTATCCTAGTATTAACGTTTTATAGCATCATTGCTAAAATTTTATTTAAGATTTTTGCATCAATATTCATTAGGGAGATAATTTTTCTTTTGTCTCTTCTGGTTCTTCCTGGTTTAGGTATCAGCACTATGTTGGTGTCATGTAAGGAGTTCGGTATAATTCTTTCCTCTCCTATTTTTAAAAATATTTTCTTTAGAATAGGAATTAATTGTTCCTTAAATGTTTGGTAGAATTCACTTGTAAATCCATCTGGATCTGGAGTTTTTCTTAGGGAGTTTATTGATGGTTTCTTCAATTTCTTTTTCTGAAATGGTATTATTTAAGTAATTTATTTCCTCTATTATTCTGGGCAGTCTGTATATTTGTAAATATTCATCCATTTCACTCAATTTATACAATTTATTGACTTAAAGTTTGAAAAAGTAGCTCCAAATTATCTCTTTCCCCCTCGTTGGCTATTAGTTCACCCTTTTCATTTTTGGTACTGGTAATTTGGTTATCTTCTTTTTTTATTAAACCAGATTAACCAAAAGTTTGTCTGTTTTATAGACTTGTTCATAAAACCAACTCTTAGTTTTATTTATGAGATCAATGGTTTTCTTGCTTTCAATTTTATTAATCTCTCACTTGATTTTCAGCATTTTTTAAGAAAGATTTTTTTATTTTGAGTTTTACAATTTTTCCCCTAATCTTGTTTCCCTCCCCCCCACCATCACCACAGAAGCCAGTCTGTTAGCCTTTACATTGTTGAATGTGATGAGAGAGAAATCATATCCTTAAGGACAAAAAATAAAGTATAAGAGATATCAAAATTGCATATTAAGGTAATGTTCCTTTTTTTTAAAATTTAAAGGTTATATGTTTGGTCTTTGTTCAAACTTCACAATTCTTTCTCTGGATACAGACAGTATTCTCTATTGCAGATATCCTATAATTGTGCCTGATTGTTGCACTGATGGAATGAGCAAGTTCATTAAGTTTGATCATCACCCCCATGTTGCTGTTAGGGTATGCAGTGTTTTTCTGGTTCTGTTCATCTCACTCAGCATTAGTCCACACAAATCCTTCCAGGCTTCCCTGAATTCCCATCCCTTCTGGTTTCTAATAGAACAATAGTGTTCCATGACCAACAGAAGGAAGGGAAGGATGAAGGGGTAAAGGGAAAGGGGAAAAAGGGGAGGGGGGATAGATATAGGAGGGCAAACCACAGGGAAGGTAATGGTATTTAGAAACAAAATACTGGGGAATATGGATAAAGGGGAAAAATAAGGAAAAAAATGGAGGGAAGATAGAATTTAGGGCAATTATAACTTTTAATGTTAATGGGATGAACTCTCCCTTAAAACATAAGCAAAAAAGCAGAGTGGATTAAAAACCAGAATCCTACAATATGCTGCTTACAAGAAACCCATCTGAAGCAGAGAGATACATCTAGAGTAAAGGTAAACAGTTACAGCAAATATATATTTTGCTTCAGCTGAGGTGACAAAAGCAGGGGTTGCAATCCTTTTCTCAGACAAAGCAACTGCAAAAAATATAGCGTTAAAAGATATAAGAAAGGAAACTATATCTTCCTAAAAGGTATCATAGACAATAAAGTAATTTCAATACTAAATATGTATGAACCCAATGGTGAAGCATTCAAATTCTTAGAGAAGTTGAAAGAGCTACAGAAAGACATAGACAGCAAAACTCTATTAGAGGAAGACCTCAACCTCCCTCTCTCCAATTTAGATAAATCTAATCATAAAATAAACAAGAAGGAAGTTAAGGAGGGAAGTGGATTGTTACAAAACTTAGATATGATAGACCTATGGAGGAAACTGAATGGGGATAGAAAGGAATACATTTTTTTTCCTGCAGTACATGGCACTTACACAAAAATTGATGATGAACTAGGGCATAAAAACCTAATGATCAATTGCAGAAAGGCAGAAATTGTGAATACATTTTCTCAGATCATAATGTAAGAAAAATCATATGCAATATTGAGCCAGGGAGCTATAGACACAAAACTAATTGGAAACTAAATAAGCTCATTTTAAAGAATGAGTGGATCAAACAGGAAATAATAGAAAAAATTAATTATTTCATTCTAGATAATGACAAAAATAAAACAACATACCAAAACCTATGGGATTCACTCAACGTGGCTATCAGTGGAACTATATCTTTAAATGCTTACATGAATAAATTAGAGAAAGAGGAAATCAATAAACTAAATATTCAACTAAAAATTAGAGAAAGAGCAAATTAAAACCTCCAATTAAATACTGATTTTCAGCATTTTAAATTAGGCATTTAATTGGGGATCTTTAATTTGTTCTTTTTTTAGCTCTTTTTATTCCCATACCCATTTCATTGATCTCCTCTTTCTCTATTTTATTCATATAGACATTTACAGATGTAAAGTTTCCCTTCAAAACAGCCTTGACTGTTTCCCAAAAATTTTGGTATGATGTCTCATTAGAATCATTTTCTCGGATATAATTATCGATTATTTCTATTATTTGTTGTTTGATTCACCCATCATTTAAGATAAAATTATTTAATTGCCAATTAATTCTTGGTTTTTCTTTCAATGACCCTTTATTACATGTAATTTTTAATGCATCATGATCTGAGAAGTGTGCATTTATTATTTTTGCTTTTATGCATTTTATTAGAAGAATTTTGTGCCCTATGATAAGTTTTGGTGTATTAAACCAGAGAAAAAGGTACATTCTTTTCTATTCCCATTAAGTTTTCTGCAGAGGTCTACCTTATTTAAGTTTTCTAAGATTTCATTCACCTTCTTAACTTCCTTCTTTTTTTTTTATTTTGTTGTTAGATTTATCTAGTTTGGAGAGAGAGGGGAGATTGAGATCTTCTATTAATAAAGTTTCATTGTCTATGTCTCCTTGCGATTCACTCTGCTTTTCCTCTAGAAATTAGAATGCTATACCACTAGATGCAGATGCATACAAGTTTAGTAATGCTATAACTTCATTACCAATATGCATCTTTTAAGATGTAATTTCTTTCCTTATCCTTTTAATGAGATTGATTTTTGCTTTTTACTTTATCTGAGATTAGGAGAGCTACCCAGGATTTTTTTTTCCTTCAGCTGAGGCATTATATATTTTGCTCCAACCTTTTACCTTTACCCTGTGTGTATCTCTCTGCTTCAAATATATTTCTTGTAAACTACCTATTGTAGGTTTCTGGTTTTTAATCCATTCTGCTATCAGCTTTCATTTTATGGGACAGTTCATTACATTCACATTTACACTTAAGATTACTAATTCTGTATTTCCATTCATTCTATCTTTCTACATTTATATTTTCTCTTTTATTCCTCCTCACCAAAATTTTCTACCTTTGTCCTTTGACTATTCTTTAAAAAATTTAACTTTCAGCTTATTTTCTCTTATACATTCCCTTCCATTTTATCAGTCCCTTGTTCCCTCATATTCCCTTTCCCAATTCCCCCTTTTCCTGTGGATTAAGTTAGTTTTTAAACCCAAGTGGGAATGTATCTTGTTTCCTCTGTGGGCTAAATCTATTATATAGAAATTTACTCAGCATTCACATGCTCCTTTCTTTCCCTCCAAAATTATAAATCTTTGTGCCTCTTCCCTTTGCATTATTTATTGCTTTAATACTAATTATCTGGTATGATCAATCACAGTGTGATTATTTGATTGCTTGATAAATGCATATTTTTATCAAGTTATCACAGATTCTTTGCTTGATGGCTTGATAAGCAGCATTGACTAAAATTTCATCAAATTATAATTATAATCATTTTTTACTTTACCCTCTTTTGAAGTACCTTTCAAATATACACAATGCTCATGAGGTAAAGTATCATCCAAAGTCATATCATTTCTTTAACTATTTATGTCCCTCCCCCCAGGCCTATTTTTCCTCACACTTTACCTCCCTGTTCCCCACCCCAAGGGTATTTAGCCCCTTGTTAGTAAAGCAAGGACCATTCTCTCTCCCACTTTGCCCCCCACCCCCACCCCAGGATACTTAATACCTTGTTAAGTAAAATACTGGTTAAGTCAACCCTGATCTAATTAACTGCAAGAATCTTAAGGATCTCTAAGTACTGGGAGGCTCTGGGAGTCTCACCTGGAACTATTACAAATGATTATAAATTACAGAGACACTGACTCAGGCCCTTGCACTTTATGATGCCCTCATTAGACAAAGTGCTAACCACAGTGGAATTAAAATGATCAAAGGATAATAATACATGTAAGTTTAAAGTTAACACCCCCATATCCTTTTATCCCTTTAAGTAGCCTAAAAGAAGTAATGTTTGAAAAGTAAAAAGTTCCTTTTAGAGTTATATACAATTTGATGGTTTTGACCAACATTTGTTTTGTTTTGTTTTGTTTTTTCCTTTCCTTTTGCCTTTACCTTTTTATCCAACTCTTGAATTGTGTATTTGGCAATTGAATTCTCCGTTCAGTTCTGGTCTTTATGTCATGAAATTCTGTAAGTCCTGTATTTGGCTGAACATTCATTTTTTTCCCTGACAGCATATGCTTAATTTTGCAAGGTGGTACAATCTGGGTTGTAATCTCAGTTCCTTTGCTACCTAAAATATATTATTCCAGGTCTTCCAATTCTTCATTGTTGAGGCTGAGAGGTCCTGTGTGAGTCTGATTGTGTTTCCTTTGTATTTGATTTTTTTTTCTGCTGCTTGCAATATTGTCTCCTTTATTTGAGGATCCGAAATTTGACTATTATTGCTCTTCAGGTCTCTTTCTGGAAGGGTTCTGTGGATTCTTTCAATGGTTGCATTATTATCTTGTTCTATTAGATTGGGATATTTTCTGCATCATGTTTTTCAGGTTCTTTTCTTGATCCAGGTTTTCTAGTAGTCAAATGATTCATAGATCATCTCTCCTTGATCTATTTTCCAGTTCAGTCATTTTCATTAAAAGGTAGTTTACATTTTCTTCAATTTTTTCAGCCTTTTTATTTTGTTTGATAGAATCTTGTAGATTCATTGGTTTCTGTTTGTACCATTCTAATTTTTATTTTTTCAATTAATTTTTGTGCTTCCTTTTCCGGTTGGTTATTTTTACTTTTAACAGAGTTTATTTCTTTAGTTAATTTTCAATTTTCATAATTTTCGTATATGACTTTTATTTCTTGTTTTCCATTTTTCTTCTTCCTCTCTTCTTTGGGTTTTAAATTCTTTTTTAAGCTCTTCTATGAGCTTTTGTATTTGATCCCAATTTATAGACTGTTTTAATACTTCCTCTGTGAGTGATTTTTCATTGCTTTCTTCTTCAGATATGACATTCTTATCATCTTTGCCTGTAAAGTAGTTTCCTATAGTGAGTGCTCTTTTAGCTTTTTTTGTTCATCTTTGTTGTTTTAGCTCTGCTTCTGGTGTATCAGGTGTATAGATCCAAGCTGTTTTTTTAACTGAACTTGGGATGGACAAGATATTGCCTATGCAGTCCAGACCTTGCCTTTGCACTGTTTTCTTTCCTCTTTTATGTCCGGGTTCTCACTTAACAGTAGTTTGTTCACAACCTATTCTTGTCTTTTTCCCTGGTGTTCTCAGGGTTCAGACTTTGTTTGGGGTTAGAGAACTCCCTGCTAGCTTGCTATCTATCTGTGGGGACCTCTGCTTTTTTAAACTGTTGGGACCTAAATTGCACTGTAGCTAATAGCCTCATGCTGACTTTCCCACTCTCCTGCCTCCTGGACTTTACTTCTCCTTTTGCTCCAAAGAGACAGACCTTCACTGAAGATCCTCCATGATGTCTACAGTTGAAAACTTCTTTGGATCTTCTCTTTTTCTTGGTGGGATCTATAGTTTGAATGTCAGAGTAGAAGCCTCATTTATCTTTGGTAGGGAAAAGGTATGGGAGCATGTTAACTTGATCCTGCCATCTTGGCTCCATCCTGGAAGTCTTCTTGGTTTTCAGTGGCAAGATAATATCAAGATGACCAGTAATGGCCCAGGATGCAGTGGCTAATCATGATTTTTATCACAAGTTGTTCTTAACTGCCCATTCTACCAGGGAGAAGTCTTCATATGCTTGGGATAGACTACCTCCTAATTCACCAGCAGCTCTGATGTCCATTGATTATTCTCAACCTGGTTTATCTCATTTGCTGAGAGTGTGCCGAGGTGGCTATAGTTGAGGGCAAATTGGACACCACTAGTGGATGTGTAGCCTTCAAAAGGACTCAAGAAATTCTCATGTCAAAGGGTCTACTCCTCCTTTAACATCCTCAATAACCTCCTAAATTGGGGAAACAAACCTGAAATTTTCCAAATAATAAAAATTAATAATAAATCAAAGAACAATAATTAATATTACATCATTGTTCTTTTTGATTTCTGTTCATTAACTTCTCCCAGCAAAAGAAATAGCCAGGGTAGACTAGGTGGTACAGTGGATAGAGCACCGGCCCTGGAGTCAGGAGTACCTGAGTTCAAATCCAACCTCAGACACTTAATCACCTAGCTGTGTGGCCTTGGGCAAGCCACTTAACCCCATTTGTCTTGCCTAAAAAAATAGCCAGAAAATTTCATTTTGAAGTTTCTCCCCCTCTAATTGAAATTAATTAAAATTAATTCTCTTGGACCAGTTATTTGTCCAACCAGTTGAACCTTCCTTTTTTCTAGAGAAAGTATGACACTCCACTTTATTAGCTCTCCCTTCTCTCACGAAGTTTTAACGAATTCATTGCTTCAACCACCTGAGTTCTTATTTGCATACCTAACCACAAAATTAGTTTCTAACAGTTCATAAGCCCAAGGCTAAAATGTGTTTGTGTGTGTATTGTGTGTATGTGTGTATGTGTTTCAAATCTGGCATCAAACACTTACTAGCTGAATGGTGCTGGGCAAATCACAATCCTATTTGCTTTAATTCCTCATCTTAAAAAATGATTTGGAAAAGGAAAATGGGATATCATATCACAATCTTTGCCAAGAAAACTGCAAATGGGTTTGTGAAGAGTTGGACACTACTGAAAAGCAATATTATGTTTAGCTCCTCTTCTCTTTTCTAACATTCTGTTTTGAGTACAACACTCTCTTGAGGTAAGGGAAGGCAACTGAATATCTTGTAGCAGTGCTCTCCAGTTATACTATTAGAAATTTAAAATTAATATCATCATTCTAGTAAGGTTATAACAGGACTGGAAATTAAGATAATTGAATATTTGCAATAAATTCTGAATTCAGGCTGAGCTTCACAGACAAAGAACATTTTACTGTTTCATTGTTTATTGTTTCAGAAGACAAAATGTGTCCACATTGATTTATTACTAGAAAATACAAGTTTTTATCATTAACTCCATCCTTCTAGCTAACAGCTGCACAAGTATTCATTTCACTAAACAATATTTTCTATATCTTTCTCTGAGAGGAAATGCTACTTAGAAAAATTTTGAAGTCATGTATGAAATACTTAATATATAATTCACATGAAAGATAAGTTTTGATCTTTAAATCTTCAGACATTCAACTATAGTTATTGTATAGTTAAAGCATCTATCCTGTAAAATGGTGCCTTCCTCCTTTGGCAAATGATTTTTTTTAGGATTTACATTTTAATAACACTGCCATGTAGATTTCTAATTGAATTTTGATATACAACATAAGAAAAATATTTGGAAATAAGAAAGGATAGAATACTATTTTTGGTAATTAGAAGATATGTCATACCTTGAAGACTGAATTTAACTGAAATCAGAAGTATTCTGTATTTTAATGATTTATGAATATCTATTATCTTTTTCATGATAATAGGTTTGTTTGGGGTTTTTTTTAGGTTTTTGCAAGGCAATAGGGTTAATTGGCTTGCCCAAGGCCACCCAGCTGGGTAATTATTAAGTGTCTGAGGTATGATTTGAACTCAGGTATTCCTGACTCCAGGACCTGTACTCTGTCCACTGTGCCACCTAGCCACCCTCTTACATGATAATAAAGAAAAACTAGCATGTTGATTTAAAAATTTTAGATCAATAGCAACTTCACAGCTTCATGAGGATTTTTATCTTTATAAATTTAATTATGAATTTGTTGAATTTGTTTAATTATGAATTTGTTTCATTCCCTACCAGATTTGGAAGATAATAACTCTTCATATTAGTTTATTGAAATTTGAGTTTAAACAAAATTAATTTGAAGAATAACAGAGATTGCAAAATATAGACCAGGGAGTTCAAATTCAACTTTTCAGATGATTTTTAGAATAGATTGTTAAAGATAGGATTGATGAAACTTTCCTGAAGAGGAAGTGATAATTATAAACATTCGGTGCACCTTGAAATTGATAGTCTAGACTCCATAACATTGGGCTGAATCTAATAATAAAGAATTCTATGGGGAGACATTTAAAGTAAATAGGCACTAGATTTTCAAAAACAAATCTAGAATTTTTGTGGATTGTGAATTTTTAAAAATGAGCTAATAGAGTTATATGACAGCCAAAAAAAATTAATGTTATTTTGGATAGAACTTTCAGGAAAAAAAAATTATATCCCCTCTATAATTTGTATCCTGGTCAGATCAAATCTTGAGTATTCTATTCTCTACTGGGTACTAGTTTAAGAAGGATAATGATAGAATGATAATTAAACAGTTAACAGATTAATGAAGAGCCTTCAGTCCATATAAGGCTAATTTGAAGGAATTTATTCATTAAACTAGTTAATGATCAATTGCAATTTGTTGAGTCCCTTCATATCAAGTACATTTTTATGAGCTGAGATACAAAGACATTACAAATTCTCAATTTTTAAGGAACTTATTTTGTAGGAGAACAATCTGCACATATCCAAATATAAACCAAAAAAGTATATATAAAATAAATACAAGGCAATTTTGAGAGAGGGCATTAGAAACTGTAGGAACCAGGAATAGTGTCACATAGAAGATTACCTTTCAGGTGATCTTTAATGGACAGTTGGAATTTTAAGTCCCAGCATCTTTGCTTTGGGATTCCTTGTTTCTTATCAAATTGCAGCCTTGAATTGCTCCCACATCACCTACCTCCTCGTATTACTACTCACTAGCTGCTGTATGAAGATAGAAGAAACAGATCACAATCAGGCTCAGTACATTTCAAAGTCCATCTTCAGCTAGACCCTCATAGTAAGACAGTCTTTTTCAATCCTCCTTTATTGTTCCTTTCTCCTAACTGAGATCTATTCTATATCTTCCATTTACTTCCTGAAGCCTTTCACATGGTATTCTCCTCTTCCCCTCTGTCTCCCTCTCCCCTCTCTCCTCATTTAGTTATTTAAATAACCTCCTTATACAGATAACTCCTAGATCAACATCACTATATATATTTCCTAGCCTGTTCCTTGACCTTTATTCCCATATCATCAATTGTCTATTGGACATTTCAATCTAAGTTTTCTCAGGAAATTTTAAACTTAACATGTCTAAAACTGAATGGATGTCTCTTGCTAAGCCTATTCCTCTTCAAATCCATCCCTGTTTTTTGTTGAAGGATGTATCATCCTTCTTATGTCTCAGGTTTATGATGCTGACATTGTTTTCTTAAACTATATATATATATTATATATATATATATAAACTATATATAATTAATAACTAAAATTATCATTTCTACATGTACATTTCTTTCATCTAACCCTTCCTTCTACTCAAACAGTTTAGGCTCTTCCTCATCTCTATTCAATTGGGTTAATTCAGGAGCTTCTTAAATGATTTTTTTTTTGCTTTTTTGCTCACTACTGCAGTAATTTTGAACATTGTAGACAAGGTTATTTTCTTTAAGAGGAATACTAACCCTGTGACTTTTGCAGATCTGACCATCTATAATGAGTGTATCTTCATTTGCAATCAATGCTAGGTTTTTTTACCCAAAATATCAATGAAAAGATTTTATGAGTAAATACCTCCCTTCTTTGAGCCTATAATAACAATAATCTAATGTTCATTGAAGAAAATTATTTCTAATACTGTAACCTCATAAAATGTTAAAAAAACCTGAAGAAACTCTTTTAAGGTAGAAATAAATGCTTATTTAAAAACACAAATAAATATGCACAGTGGAATTTGATGCTCTATATCTTTTAATCCTTTGTGCAATTTTAAAAATGATAGTTTTCTGTAGAATATTGCTTTTAAAAATTTGCTTCCTCTTTCTGCTCTAATAGTAGATATCCCTGGTATTTGTGCAATGTATTATCATAAAATTTATTCAAATTGAAATAATTGACATGTGGATTGGTAATTTTTGATGCTCACTATATCACTTTAACTTTTTTTTACAATTCCTTAGTTATCTTGAAAATCAATACCTTTATCTCTTTCTTCTTGTTCTTTTTGTTCTTGTTCTTCCTCCTTCATCATATGTGGTCCCTCTGTTCACATGAAAAGTCATGCACTTACATTATTTATACTTCATAAGATATCTTGGTGCTTGGAGGATGGAAATTTTTATCTTCCTAGTTATTTATTTTATCATCTTTTTTCAAAAAAATTGGGATAATTAACTCTTTGTCTTTGCATTTATGAATTCTAGAAATCGAACTCTGAAAAAAGAGTCTTTTAAAAAGCCCATTGTGAAGCAAATGGAGTTTCTTGACTACACTTTTAACCCAAATCACCCTGGCTTTCATTGAATGACCAGTAATAGGTCCCAGTTCTTGCTCATTGCTTGTGCTTGTTGGCTCAGATTGTGTATAAAAAGCAACTGTTTTCTGTTCTGACCAGAAACTCTGAGAGTCATTCCCTCCCAGACTAAATAGGAGATAACAAAGTGGGCCGTCTTTTGTCTCAATTCTAATCTAGACCAAGGGCAAAGTACATGGTGTAATGGGTAGAGTGCCAGCCCTGAATTCAGGAGGATCTGAGTTCAAATGTAGCCTCAGACACTTATCGGTTGTGTGATCTTGGACAAACTGTTTAACTTGGACAAATCACTTAACAAATCACTTAATTGCCTTACATTAACTGTCCTGATTCTTTTCTGGACACTGGATCCAGAGGACTCTGGAGGACAAAATGGGGGGGGGGGGTGACTTAGTATAGCTTCCCTACACTGAAACCATTTAATGTGCATATCATGACATCACCTCCCTTATATCATAGTATTCTTCATGAATGAAGGACAAATATCATCAGTCCAGCTCAGTCATTGAATGTGTATTCCCTCATACAAATTGAGAATTTGAAAAGACTCTAACTTAAAGAGACCAAGGCCACTCATTCCATCCTAGACCTTTGTGATTTATTTTGCCTTGCTTTTGTTATCTGGGCTACTATGACTGAAGGAAAAAGTCAGAGTGATGACTATCACTGCCTCACTATATCTACATATCATCTTCCTTCTACCTAGTGAACCTAGTAAAAAGAAAGAAATGAAAGAAAAGGATCAGTTCAGCAAAACTAACCAATGTTTCAAATCAAGCTATTTTTATAGGCAATATTTTTTATTAAAGATTTTATTTATTTCGAGTTTTACAATTTTTCCCCAATCTTACTTCCCTCCCCCACCCCACCCCCACAGAAAGCAATTTGGCAGTATTTACTTTGTTTCCGTGTTGTACACTGATCCAAATTTAGTGTGATGAGAGAGAAATCATATCCTCAAGGAAGAGACAAAAAGTATAAGAGATAACAAGATCAGACAATAAGATATCTATTTTTTTCTAAATTAAAGGGAATAGTTATAGGCAATATTTTCTATGCACAGTCTTTCTATTGCAAAACATATCTTATCTCTTCTGCAGAGAATGGAGGGAACTGCATTTTCTTGTTCTTTCTTTGATGATAGTCTTGGCCATTACAATTTCAGTTTCTTTTGTTGTTGTTGTTACTCTTTTCATTTATTTGTTGTCATTGTGCACATCATTTACTAGATTTTATTTCACTTTGTATCAGTTCATGTCTCCAATTTTTTTACAATTTTTCATAGTTGCTTAATACTATGATATTCCATTACATTTGTGTAATTATAATAACTAGCATTTATATCAATTTCTATGAATTAGGCACTAGGCTAAGTACTTTTATGTTATTTTCTCTTTCAATCTTCATAATAACCCTGGGAAATAAAGTGCTATTATTATTCTCATTTTAAATATGGGGATACTCAGACAAACAGAGGTTAAGTGAATTGTCTGATAGGTATCTGAGGTTGTATTTGGACATGACTTTTTTTTTAGGTTTTTGCAAGGCAAATGGGGTTAAGTGGCTTGCCCAAGGTCACACAGCTAGGTAATTATTAAGTGTCTGAGACTGGATTTGAATCCAGGTACTCCTGACTCCAAGGCCGGTTCTTTGTCCACTACGCCACCTAGCCGCCCTGGACATGACTTTTTGTGATTCTAGATCCAACATTCTATCCACAGTACCATCTAGCTGCCTGGGCATTATATGATACAGAAATTTTTAACATCTTTGGTGTGTCATGAATTCCTTTGGTGAATTTGTTAAAAATAATCTTTTTATCCCTTCCTATAATTAATGCTTTTAAATACATAAAATTAAAATCACATAGGATTGCAAAATTAAATCAATTATATTCAGATATATTTATCATGGACCATTGGTTAAGGACTCTTCCCATATAAATGGATATCTATGTTGTTCCTGGTTATTTGATATCAGAAAATCTTGTAATCCACATTTGTTTCATACTCGTGACTTTTTTTCTTCATCCTTCTTGGGAGTATATGTGTAGCAATGGGATCACTGGGTAAAAGGGTATGGATATAAGTCACTCATCACACAATCCAAATGTAACATTTTGTAAGTGACAAAAGTACATGTTTAATGGTTTCTTTTTCCTTAGTGCTTAAAATTATGAATATTATATTAACATTAATATTTAGCATGTCAGTCAATGAAACTTATAATTCCTTATGGCCTTCAGAGAGAGAGAGAGAGAGAGAGAGAGAGAGAGAGAGAGACAGAGACAGAGACAGACAGAGACAGAGACAGAGACAGAGACAGAGACAGAGAAAGAGAGAGAGATTTAATTTTTCTCTCTTTCCCATTTTCTTGTCACAACCAATTATTTTATCATCTTCCTTTTCTCCAGGCTAACACTCTGGTGATAAAATCTCCTCTCTAGAGAGCTGAAATGCTGAGAATAATTGAAAATCACTTCTGTTACACATGCAACTTTCCAATACTTTGCCAACATTATGATTATTCCAGGTAGCTTTGTAAATCAGGAGTACTAAATTGAAAGACTGGAGACCAAAGATCCATTCATGTCCCTTTTATTTTTTTGATAGTGTAATCCTAGAAAAGTAGCTGCTATAGGTCATAGGGTTTCATTTTACCCTTTCTATTCCATCATCTTTGATTATTCTTTCAGGTCTTATATTCTAAGGAAATTTGACTGAGTTAGATATTGTGGTCAAATATTGTCAAAATGATGGGTCATAAAAGAAACAACCCTAAATAACTAAATGTTGATCTTGCTAGGAAGAATGGAAAAGTTCTTATGCATCCCCTCCTACCTGTATTAATAACTGTGCCTCATGGAGCTAACTGGGTGGGATTGAGTATGGGATAGAATCATTTAGCTTAAATTGTTCTATGTGTAACCAGAAGCTAAGGAAAAACAGAAAAACGAATCAAGATGGCTGAGCAACTGTTTTCTTTTAAGAGCTTAAACACTTACCACTTTAATCAACAACAACAGCAAAATGAGACAATAAAGAATAACAGCTACAATAAAATAGGAAACAAGGTTATGAAATATTTACTCATTCTGTTCAATATGCCACAGGATACAACCTGTTCTAGACCTTTATTCTCATTCCCTCACCTGCATTAAAATCAACCTAATTCCATATCCCAGATCCCACATATTCTGAGATCTTGTTTTCTAGCTCTTATCCCTGAATAGAGCCATATTATGTTGGAAATAGGACTTTTTCCATTTTCCCTTACCCACCTCCTAATGTTCTCAACTTGACATCTTTTTTTTCTGTACCTTTCTAACCTATTTTGGTCTAGATATCCTGATTTTTTTATCTGCATGCCTCAACCCAAGTTAGGCTCATGCCCATTCCAGCATCTGAGTTTCTCAATAGGTGAAGATGTTCTTTTACACAGACCATATTCCAAGTCCCTCATGGCTACTATGAAGGTTCATTCATCCAACATGCCACCAGACCAACTTTTTGCTTTTAACTCCCAAAATTAAGATGTCTACCTACTAGATCCATTCCTAACTTGTCTTTCAGTTTGGCAATGAATCCATTAAGGAAAGAGAGGAAAGATTCTAGGGGCCTGAAAAAGCCAATAAGAATGAGATGGATAGATTTGGATAGGGTCATCCTTAAACGTGAAATAATTCCTAAATGATTGTATCAGAGGAAGAATCTGGAAAAACTTTGTGATTCCTACACTGTGACTAGTATATTTGGGATAGGTGAGATTTTGGTTTACTTCTAACCCAGAAAGTTGGAAGATGAGGGGATAAGGGTCTAAAAAAGAGAAAGCACAGAGTTCTTAGATCTTAGGTTTCACCTTATATTAAAGAAATCAGAAAATATGATACAAAGGTACAATACTAAATATTGAAAGAGTCATGGGGAAAAGCCAGTCATATTAATATTCTGATGATAGAGCTGTTGATTAGTTCAACCATTTTGGAAAATATTTTGATACTATGATAGAAAAGTCACAAAAATGTTCAAACACTTTGACTCAAAAAATTCACTCCTGGAAAGATTCCCAAGGGTGTCAGTTACTCAATAAGCATTTCTTAGGTGTCAAAACACAAAATATCATATGTAGTAAAATATTTGTAGTAATACTCTTGGTGGTAACAGAACAATCCAATAAGCAAGCAGACAAAGAAAACCATTGGAAATGAAATCAGTGATAATTTATTATAGAATCCCTAAGCAAAGTATGGTATATGAATGAAATAGAACACTATTGCACTGTAAGTGCTAATAAATATGAAGAATTCAGAGAGTTTGAGATTTGTACCAATTAATGCACAAAAATGAGAGGTCACTGTATACATTGATTTAAAATAAAGAATACTAAAATATGACTAAACTGGGGCAGAGTCAAAATGGCAAAGGAAAAGATTTGTCTTACCTCTTCCCTTCAAATACCTTTAAATTATGATTCTAAACAAATTCTAGAGCTGCAGAACTCACAATAAGTTGGCTGAAACAATTTTTCAACCCAAAGCAACTTAGAGGGGTGGCAAGAAAGGTCAGTTGCCCCAGGATTAGAGGGGAACATAGTTCAGCACCACATGTGCCAGCACAAAGCTGGCCTCAACAAACCAAGGAAAAGGGCTTGGGAGCAATCGAATCAGCACCAGCAGTGACAGCATCTGCTTCTGGAGCTCTTAAACCACAGATGGTAAGGGGATTGAACAAATGGTCAGAAAGAGACTAAGGGAGTCTCTTAGCTGGCACTGAGGCAGGACTCTGTGGCTTTAGTCATACTCAGATCCTGATCATAGTTCTGGATGGCAGTCCTAGGGTGAAGAGGAAGACTAAAACACTAGAGTTTGTGGCCATAAGAGATCAGAGATCCTCATCAAAATTTTAGGGCAGAAAAGAGTTCTTGTCACTCACAAACCAGAGTATTGGAGTTCAATTTAGGGTTCAAACAGAGATACATCTCACTTACAATATGTGATTATTTGTTCTTTTTTCTTTCTTTTTGAATTGATGTGAAGTGGGAGCTGGGAAGGCAAATAGTTTTCTCTTGGCAGTATATCACTGACTGAGAGCCAGAATTCTTCAAGCTTCCCCTGCCACATGAACATCATTTTTAGTGTTAATTTTCTTGTTTTTTTTTACTTTTTGTCTATGCTCATTTGAGTTTCAGAAAGCAGGATAAATATATTTTAGTTGTCACATTGTTTATTTCTGGATTCCATAATCTAAGAAGGAGTTTGCTAAAATGAAATTAATCCACTGAAGTATGATGAGGTTGGTAAAAGACTTGTGGAGATCATTTGAAAGAAATGGGAATGTATGTCCTGGAGAAGAGATTTAAGGGACACATGAGATCTATTTTTAAGTATTTGGAGAATGATCATGGAGAAGAGGTATACATTTTCCCTTCAGATTTCAAATGGTAATGGAACCTAATACAATTGAAGTTTCAAAGAAGCAAATTTATGTTTGATATCAGTTGTAATTGCCAAAAACAGAACAGATCTTTCTAAGAGGTTGTGATTTTCTTCTCCTTGGAGGTTTTTATGTAGAAGCAGCATGGCCATTTTTTGTTTTTCCTATAGTAAAAATTCCTTCATTTTTGGATTGAACTCAGTCCTTTCCAATTCTCAGTCTTGATGTCTGTGATAGGAGGAGTGGGCTTTGCTAGTTATTCATCTATAACTTATTCTTCCATGACTATTAAAAAGAGGGAGAATCAAGAATTATTTGCTCTAGGAAAGTAGAGCATAATTCTATTGTCTTTGCTATTGTTCTAAATGAAGCAGTTATTCATGTGGTTAAGGAAGCCTAGATATTATTTTCTCCCTCTATTTCTACTATATCATATCATGACCTCAAGAGCCTTCATTTTGCTTACTAATGTTTAAGAAAAATCATTTCATTTGAAAGTTTGTTATTGAAAATCAAAGTTATAAGTGCATTATTAATGTACATAAATAATAGAATTTGTTTTTCTCAAATATTTAAGGAAAAGTTGATGAAAACAGCAAAACTTCCCTCTTCCAATAAATGATTGATGGATGTTTGCTAGTACTTGGTTATGCAAATGGAGATCTCAGTAGAAGAATTTATTATAATGATATTTCCATTAAATATCTGTTTTACTGCCATATATGATTTAATTTTAGATGATTATTTAAATGGGATGAAAATTCTCTAAGAGCTATATGTAGTCTCAGGTGGAGCAGGAAATAGAGTAAATATTGTTTCTCTAATACATTTAAAGAAAAATATCCCATTTTGAGGTAGTTAATAATGAATAGAATATTTCATTGAAACAGATTTAATTGAGTGTATAAAATTGTGGTTAGATGTTTCTTAGAGTTAGATCCTTTTGATCTCTACAGGAATTTTTCAGAGATTATTCAATCTTAAAGTGAAAATTCCTAAACAAGTGATTATATGTCAAACCTCATTAGAAAATCGATATTAATCAAATATCTTTATGGTGGAGGTGGTAGCAACATTGGCATCCTATGTGCTAGAAGAAAATATCAAACTTTCCAGGATACTCATCTACTTCTAGAGCAATATTTTCTGTAACAGAGATAATGAAACAATCATAATCATAGAACTGAGAACTGTCAGGAATAGGTTGTCAATCTAGTCCAATCTATATCTTTAAAAAACCTCCACACTAACATATCTGGCAAATGATTATGCATCCTCTGTTTGAAGGAGACATGACATGGTGAGATCCGGATTTTAGAAATAGTAATTCAACAAAGCATGGACCCTAATAGGAAGAGACTTGTGGCAGGGAAAATAACCAACAAATTATTGTAAGAATCCAGGCATGAAATGATGAGAGATTGAATCAAGGAATTGACTGTATCAGAGGAGAGAAAGGGGCATATGCAAGAGAAGTTTATGGATAAAATTGGCAGAACTTGCCAAAAGTTTGGATCTGAAAGGTGATTGAGAATGAGGAGTTGAAGATTTTGAGTATAAGATGGTTATGTTATATCCAATTTGAGATGTCAAATACACAGTTGAGATTATGGAGCTGGAAAATAAGAGTGAGTTTAGAAGTAGAAAAACAGCTTTAAGAATAAATAACAGGGACAAGATGACTGAAACCATGGTTCTATTACCTAGTTTTTTATTACCTTTTAAATTATTAATGTTACCTAGTTTATATTACCTAGTTAATTACCATCTACCTGTGTAGAAGAGGAATGGGCAAAGAAGGATAGAGGCCTGAAGCCCATCTAAAGCAGACATGACTTGAATGAATATCTAACAGAGGAGTTTGAGAAATTGTGATCAGATAGGTAGGAAGAAAATTAGGTTGAAGTTGTCTCCAGGAAAACTAGAGAGAAGTATATATCAAGAAGGGAGTCACTGATAGCAATGAAAGTCAACAAGACATCAAGAAGGATGAGGGTTAGATTATTATACATTTATATTTAAATAACTTATTGATATTTTACAGCCCATATCAAATTACCTGCTTTCTAAAATAGAGTGATTGGGAGAAAAAGAGAGAATTTGTAACTCAAAGTTTTAAAACTGAGTGTTAAAAAATTGGTTTTACATTAAAACCAGGGAAAATGAAATACTAAATGACTATTTTTAAAAGAATTTTTAGAATAAACAATTAGATACTGTACCTAAGAAACTACTGGGAACTTTGGAGAGATCAGTTGTAGTTGAATGATGAAGTCAAAAGATAGACTGAAAAGAATAAAAAAAAGCAATAGAAACAATAGATCTGTAAGGGATCAGTTACAGACAAGCTTCTCAAGAATGATTAGTCACAAAAGGGAAGAAATGTAGAAAATTATATTTAGTAAAGATCCTTGGATCCAGTCAGATTTTTTTGAGGATGTAAAAGACATAAGTATATTTGTAGGCAGTTGGCTAGAAGCTAATTACTTGAGAGAATTTGACTAGTTAGGAAGATGAAGAAAGCAATCTTTTGGAGAAGACAGGATAGAATTGTTCAGTTGCCCATGTAGAAGATGTACCTTGCTAAGAAGAGTTGTCACTTCATATGAAGGTGGTGGGGGCTGGGGAACAGGGTGGCCAAAGGCATCTGGGTGATATAAAATAAAGAAGGAGGAGGAAGAAGGAGAAATTTGCAGATAATATCATCAAATGACAAAATTCTCAGTTGGTTGGACAGAAAGAAGGAAATCCATGCAAGATTTGAGAGGAATAAAAACATTTGGGAAAACTACTGTGGTGCTTGAGATATTGAATAGATTGGGGACATGTAAAAGGATTGTCTTAATATAGTGTTGGCCCAGTTGAGATAATGTAGCACAAATTTGTGATCAATCCAATCAGTCCAGTTTTAAACATTTCTTTAGCTTCATTCAGGAGCTTGTAAGTAGAATCAAAGACTAGAAATATTAGAATTTTCAACAATGAAACTTGCCAAGGCAAGATCAACAAAAGCATAAAAGAATAAGTGAGAGAAGTGATTCAGTTCACTAGAGAATAAGATGATGAAGGGCTGATCTGGAAAAATAATTCTAATCTAAGTTAAAGACCTCCAAAGCTAAGATAAAGACAGCACCTCCCTTGATTTTAGAATTGACTATGTTCTTAAACTTAACCTAGAATCTAGTTCCTATTGAGGAACTGAAAGATAAAGACCCTAGAAATTCTGACAACCTGCCTCTAGGTTCCTCACTGGTGGTTTTCTTCACCATTCCAGGGTCCCAGGAAAACTACCACTGGGGTTGAAGAAATAGCTTTCT